>NC_057810.1:131316505-131616505 GCF_018294505.1 Triticum aestivum | reverse complement strand
CTACTTCAAGGTACTGTAGTGAACTAATTCTTTATTTATATTGGTGTTAAACATACTGTATTACAACTTCTCTATGGATTATAAACTATTTTACTAGCCATAGATCCATCAAAATAAGCAAACAACACACGAAAAACAGAATCTGTCAAAAACAGAACAGTCTGTAGCAATATGTAACTAACACAAACTTATGTAACTCTAAAAATTCTACCAAAATAGGAAGTCCTGGACAAGTTTTCTATTGAACATAAGCAAAAAGAATAAACGCAAAAGCACGTTCCTGTGATTTAACAAAATTATATTCGTGCACGCAAAGTTTCTGTTTTTCAGCAGAATCAAATCAACTATCATCGTAGGTTATCCTATAGGTTCTACTTTGCACAAACACTAATTAAAACATAAAACCACATCCAAACAGAAGGTAGATGGATTATATATTCCTAAACATAAGTAAAAACAAAGAACACAAAATAAAATTGGGTTGCCTCCCAACAAGCGCTATCGTTTAACGCCCCTAGCTAGGCATAAAAGCAAGGATAGATCTAGGTATTGCCATCTTTGGTAGGCAATCCATAAGTGGCTCTCATGATAGATTCATATGGTAATTTTATTTTATTTCTAGGGAAGTTTTCCATGCCCTTCTTTAAGGGAAATTGGAATGAAATATTCCCTTCCTTCATATCAATAATTGCACCAATCGTTATAAGGAAAGGTCTACCAAGAATAATAGGACATGAAGGATTGCAATCTATATCAAGAACGACAAAATCTACGGGCACATAATTCCTATTTGCAACAATAAGAACATCATTAATTCTTCCCGTAGGCTTTTTAATAGTGGAATCCGCAAGATGCAAGTTTAGAGAGCAATCATCAAAATCACGGAAATCTAGCAAATCACATAAAGTTTTGGGAATAGTAGAGACACTAGCACCCATATCACACAAAGCATGAAACTCAAAATCTTTAATTTTAATTTTAGTAGTAGGTTCCCACTCATCATAGAGTTTTCTAGGGATAGAAACTTTCAACTCAAGTTTTTCTTCATAAGATTGCATCAAAGCATCAACAATGTGTTCGGTAAAGGCCTTATTTTGACTATAAGCGTGAGGAGAATCTAGCACGGATTGCAACAAGGAAATACAACCAATCAAAGAGCAATTTTCATAATTAAATTCCTTGAGATCCAAAATAGTGGGTTTAGCAACATCACGGTTTCTACTTATTTCAATCCCACTTTCATCAAATTCATCATCAAGATCTAGAAACTCCGAATTCCTAGAACGCCTTCTAGGTAAAGGAAGATTATATTCATCAAGATTCATATTGCAAAACAAAGATTTAATGGGGGACACATCAATAACTTTTAGATCTTCATCTTGATTTTCATAGGAATTGGAAGAACATGCTTTAATAAATGCATCTTTGGAAGCACGCATCCTAGCAGTTCTTTCCTTGCACTCATAAATGGAAATTCTCATGGCTTTGAGAGACTCATTGATATCATGCTTAGGAGGAATAGATCTAAGCTTTAAAGAATCAATTTCAAGAGAAATTCTATCAACGTTCCTAGCCAAATCATCAACTTTAAGCAATTTCTCTTCAAGCAAAGCATTAAAATTCTTTTGTGAATTCATAAACTCTTTAACACTACTCTCAAATTCAGAGGGCATCTTATTAAAATTTCCATAAGAGTTGTTGTAAGAATTTCCATAATTATTAGCAGGATTACTAGGATAAGGCCTAGGATTAAAATTCCCTCTATAAGCGTTGTTTCCAAAACTATTCCTACCAACAAAATTCACATCCATAGATTCACTATTATTCTCAAGGAAAGTAGATAAAGGCATATCATTGGGATCAAGAGGAATATTTTTAGGAGCAAACATCTTCATAAGTTCATCCATCTTTTCACTGAAAACATTGATTTCTTCTATAGCATGCACTTTTTTACTAGAAGATCTTTTGGTGTGCCATTGAGAATAATTAGCCATAATATTATCAAGCAATTTGGTAGCATCCCCTAACGTAATTTCCGTAAACGTGCCTTCCGCGGCCGAATCTAAAAGATTTCTAGAAGCAAAATTCCGGCATAAAAATTTTGTATGATCATCCATAAATTCAAACCATGAGTACGACAATTGTGAAGCATTAATTTCATTCTTTCCCAAGATTGGGGAACATGCTCATGATCAAGTTGTTTAAAATTCATGATGTCGTTCCTAAGAGTGATAATCTTAGTGGGAGGAAAATACTTAGAGATAAAAGCATCTTTGCACTTGTTCCAAGAATCAATACTATTTTTAGGCACAGATGAAAACCAAACTTTAGCACGATCTCTAAGTGAAAACGGAAATAACTTCAATTTGAAAATATTGTTATCCGTATCTTTCTTCTTTTGCATATCAAACAAATCAACAAAATTATTTAGATGAGTAGCGGCATCTTCACTAGGAAGGGCGGCGAATTGATCTTTCATAACAAGATTTAGCAAAGCGGTATTGATTTCACAAGACTCATCATTATTAAGAGGAGCAATCAGAGTACTAAGGAAATATTGTAATGCGAGAGATAGGGATTGCGATGGGTACTTGGTATGGTTGACTTGCTTGCGTGAGCCTCCCCGGCAACGGCGCCAGAAATTCTTCTTGCTACCTCTTGAGCACTGCGTTGGATTTGCCCGAAGAGGAGAGGATGATGCAGCAAAGTAGCGTAAGTATTTCCCTCAGTTTTTGAGAACCAAGGTATCAATCCAGTAGGAGACCACGCACAAGTCCCTCGTACCTACACAAAACGATAGCAACTCGCAACCAACGCGATTAGGGGTTATCAATCCCTTCTCGGTCACTTACGAAAGTGAGATCTAATAGAGATGATAAATAATATTTTTGGTATTTTTGATAGATAGATGCAAAGTAAAAAGTAAAGGCAAAGTAAAAACAAAGCAAGTAAATAAAGTGATAGAGATTGATATGATGAGAATAGACCCGGGGGCCATAGGTTTCACTAGTGGCTTCTCTCAAGAGCATAAGTATTTTATGGTGGGTGAACAAATTACTGTTGAGCAATTGACAGAATTGAGCATAGTTATGAGTATATCTAGGCAATGATCATGTATATAGGCATCACGTCCAAAACAAGTAGATCCAAATGATTCTGCATCTACTACTATTACTCCACTCATCGACCGCTATCCAGCATGCATCTAGAGTATTAAGTTAAAAACAGAGTAACGTCTTAAGCAAGATGACATGATGTAGAGGTATAAGTTCATGCAATATGATAAAAACCCCATCTTGTTATCCTCGATGGCAACAATACCATACGTGCCTTGCAACCCTTTCTGTCACTGGGTAAGGACACTGCAAGATTGAACCCAAAGCTAAGCACTTCTCCCATTGCAAGAACTACCAATCTAGTTGGCCAAACCAAAAAGGATAATTCGAAGAGACTTGCAAAGATAACTCAATCATATATAAAAGAATTCAGAGAAGAATCGAATATTTTCCATAGATAATACTGGATCATAAACCCACAATTCATTGGCCTCAACAAACACACCGCAAAAATAAGATTACATCGAGTAGATCTCCACGAGAGAGGGGGAGAACATTGTATTGAGATCCAAAAAGAGAGAAGAAGCCATCTAGCTACTAGCTATGGCCCGGAAGGTCTGAAGTAAACTACTCACACTTCATCGGAGGGGCTATGGTGATGATGTAGAAGCCCTCCATGGTGGATGCCCCCTCCGGCGGAGCTCCGGAATAGGCCCCAAGATGGGATCTTGTGGATACAGAAGGTTGCGGTGGTGGAATTAGGTATTTGGCTCCTGTTCTGATCGTACAGGGATACGTAGGTATATATAGGAGGAAGGATTACATCGGTGGAGCGTCAGGGGGCCCACGAGGTAGGGGGTGCGCCCAGGGGGGCGCCCTCCACCCTCGTGACCTCCTCTGGCACTACTTGGAGTAGGGTCCAAGTCTTCTGGATCACGTTCGGTTGGAAAATCACGATCCCGAAGGTTTCATTCCGTTTGGACTCCGTTTGATATTCCGTTTCTTCGAAACTCTGAAATAGGCAAAAAACAACAATTCTGGGCTGGGCCTCTGGTTAATAGGTTAGTCCCAAAAATAATATAAAAGTGGAAAATAAAGCCCAATATAGTCCAAAACATTAGATAAAGTAGCATGGAGCAATCAAAAATTATAGATACGTTGGAGACGTATCACGGACCCTACGGGTTCAAGAACTATGGAGACATGAACGAGACGCATCACCGGTGAATAACCAACAACGAAACCTGGAAGCTCATATTGGCTCCTACATATTCTACGAAGATCTTTATCGGTCAAACTGCATAACAGCATACGTTGTTCCCTTTGTCATCGGTATGTTACTTGCCCGAGATTCGATCATCGGTATCATCATACCTAGTTCAATCTCGTTACCGGCAAGTCTCCTTACTCGTTCCATAATACTTCATCCTGCAACTAACTCATTAGTCACAATGCTTGCAAGGCTTATAGTGATGAGTATTACTAAGAGGGCCTAGAGATACCTCTCCAAAACACGGAGTGACAAATCCGAATATCGACCTATGCCAACCCAACAAACACCTTCGGAGAAACCTGTAGAGCACCTTTATAATCACCCATTTACATTGTGACATTTGGTAGCACATAAAGTGTTCCTCCGGTATTCAGGAGTTGCATAATCTCATAGTCTGAGGAACATATATAAGTCATGAAGAGAGCAGTAGCAATGAAACTGTAACATTCATAATGCTAAGCTAACGGATGGGTCATGTTCATCACATCATTCTCCTAATGATGTGATCCCATTCATCAAATGACAACACATGTCTATTGTTAGGAAACATAACCATCTTTGATTAACGAGCTAATCAAGTAGAGGCATACTAGGGACACTATGTTTTCTCTATGTATTCACACATGTACTAAGTTTCTGGTTAATACAATTCTAGCATGAATAATAAACATTTATCATGAAATAAGGAAATAAATAATAACTTTATTATTTCCTCTAGGGCATATTTACTTCAGTCTGCCACTTGCACTAGAGTCAATAATCTAGTTCACATCGCCATGTGATTTAACATCAATAGTTCACATCTGTATGTGATTAACACCCGTAGTTCACATCGCCATGTGACCAACAACCAAAGGGTTTACTAGAGTCAATAATCTAGTTCAAATTGCTATGTGATTAACACCCAAAGATTATTAAGGTGTGATCATGTTTTGCTTATGAGAGAAGTTTAGTCAACGGGTCTGTCACATTCAGAGCCGTATGTATTTTGCAAATGTTTTATGTCTACAATGTTATGTATGGAGCTACTCTAGCTAATTGCTCCCACTTTCAATATGTATCCAGATTGAGACTTAGAATCATCTGGATTGGTGTAAAAGCTTGTATCGACGTAACTTTTTTACGACGAACTCTTTATCACCCCCATCACCGAGAAACATTCCCTTAGTCCTTACTAAGGACAATTTTGACCGCTATCCAGTGATCTATTCTTAGATCACTATTGTACCCCCTTGCCAAACTCATGGCAAGGTACACAATAGGTCTGGTACATAACACAACATACTTTATAGAACCTATGACTGTGGCATGGGGAATGACTTTCATTCTCTTTCTATCTTCTACGTGGTCAGGCTTTGACTCTTACTCAACTTTACACCTTGTAATACAGACAAGAACTTCTTCTTTGACTGATCCATTTTGAACTCTTTCAAAAAATTGTCAAGGTATTTACTCATTGAAAAATCTTATCGAGCGTCTTGATCTATCTATAGATCTTGATGCCCAATATGTAAGCAGCTTCACCGAGGTCTTTCATTGAAAAACTCTCATTCAACTATCCCTTTATGCTATCTAGAAATTCTATATCATTTCCAATCAACAATATGTCATCCACATATAATATTAGAAAAGCTACAGATCTCCCACTCACTTTCTTGTAAATACAGGCTTCACTGCAAGTCTGTATAAAACTATATGCTTTGATCAACTCATCAAAGTGTATATTCCAACTCCGAGATGCTTGCACCAGTCCATAGATGGATCACTGGAGCTTGCCCACCTTGTTAGTACCTTTAGGATTGACGAAACCTTCTAGTTGCATCATATACAACTCTTCTTTAAGAAATTTCTATTTAAGGAATGTAGTTTTGACATCTATTTGCCAGATTTCATAAAATATGGCAACTGCTAACATGATTCAGACGGATTTAAGCATCACTACAGTTGAGAAAATCTCTTTGTAGTCAAAACCTTGAACTTGTCGAAAACCTTTTTGCGACAAGTCGAGCTTTGTAGATAGTAACATTACTATCAGTGTCTGTCTTCCTCTTGAAGATCCATTTATTCTTAATGGCTTGCCGATCATCGGACAAGTCCACCAAAAGTCCACACTTTGTCCTCATACATGGATCCCATCTCAGATTTCATGGCCTCAAGCCATTTCGCGGAATCTGGACTCATCATCTCTTCCTCATAGTTCGTAGGTTCATCATGGTCTAGTAACATGACTTCCAGAATAGGATTACCGTACTACTCTGGTGCAGATCGTACTCTGGTCGACCTACGAGGTTCGGTAGTAACTTGATCTGAAGTTTCATGATCATCATCATTAGCTTCCTCACTAATTGGTGTAGGAATCACTAGAACCGATTTCTGTGATGAACTACTTTCCAATTCGGGAGAAGGTACAATTACCTCATCAAGCTCTACTTTCCTCCCACTCACTTCTTTCGAGAGAAACTCCTCTAGAAAGGATTCATTTTTAGCAACGAATATCTTGGCTTCGGACCTGTGATAGAAGGTGTACCCAACAGTTTCCTTTGGGTATCCTATGAAGATGCACTTCTCCAATTTGGGTTTGAGCTTATTAGGTTGAAGCTTTTTCACATAAGCATCGCAACCCCAAACTTTAAGAAATGACAACTTTGGTTTCTTGCCAAACCACAGTTCATAAGGCGTCGTCTCAACAAATTTTTGATGGTGCCATGTTTAAAGTGAATGCAGCTGTCTCTAATGCATAACCCCAAAATGATAGTGGTAAATTGGTAAGACACAACATAGATCGCACCATATCTAATAAAGTACGGTTACGATGTTCGGACACACCATTACGCTGTGGTGTTCCAGGTGGCATGAGTTGCGAAACTATTCCACATTGTTTCAAATGAAGACCAAAATCATAACTTAAATATTCTCCTCCACGATCAGATCGTAGAAACTTTATTTTCTTGTTATGATGATTGTCCACTTCACTCTGAAATTCTTTGAACTTTTTGAATGTTTCAGACTTGTGTTTCATTCAAGTAGATATACCCATATCTGCTAAAATCATCTGTGTAGGTCAGAAAATAACGAGACCCGCCACGAACATCTACACTCATTGGACTGCATACATCAGTATGTATTATTTCCAGTAAGTCAGTAACTCATTCCATTGTTCCGGAGAATGGAGTTTTAGTCATCTTGCCTATAAGGCATGGTTCGCAAGTATCAAATGATTCATAATCAAGTGGTCCAAAAGTCCATCTTTATGGAGTTTCTTCATGCGCTTTACACCGATATGACCCAAACGGCAGTGCCACAAATAAGTTGCACTATCATTATCAACTTTGCATCTCTTGGCATCAATATTATGAATATGTGTATCACTACAATCGAGATCCAATAAACTATTTTCATTGGATGTATGACCTGTTGGGAAACATAGTAATTTCAAAAAAATTCCTACGCACACGCAAGATCATGGTGATGCATGGCAACGAGAGGGGGGAGTGTTGTCCACGTACCCTCGTAGACCGAAATCGGAAGCATTAGCACAACGCGGTTGATGTAGTCGTACGTCTTCACGGCCCGACCGATCAAGCACCGAGAGAACGGCACCTCCGAGTTCTTGCACATGTTCAGCTCGATGACGTCCCTTGAACTCCGATCCAGCCGAGTGTCGAGGGAGAGTTCCGTCAGCACGACGGTGTGATGACGATGATGATGTTCTACCGTCGCAGGGCTTCACCTAAGCACTGCTACGATATTATCGAGGACGACTATGGTAGAGGGGGGCACCGCACACGGCTAAGAGATCAATGATCAATTGTTGTGTCTATGGGGTGCCCCCTCCCTCGTATATAAAGGAGTGGAGGGGGTCGGCCAAGGGGAGGAGGCATGCCCAAGGGGGGGAGTCCTACTCCCACCGGGAGTAGGACTCCTCCCTTTCCTATTTGGAGAGGGAGAGGGAAGGAAGAGGAAGGAGGAAGGAAGGAAAGGGTGTTGGGGATCGTTGCGGAAATTAAAAAAATTCTACGCATCACCAAGATCAATCTATGGAGTAACTAGCAATGAGAGAGAGGGTAGTGCATCTTCATACCCTTGAAGATCGCGAGTCGGAAGCGTTGCAAGAACGTGGATGAAGGAGTCGTACTCGGAGCAATTCAGATCGCGGTGAACTCCGATCTAAGCGCCGAACAATGGCACCTCCGCGTTCAACACACGTGCAGCCCGGTGACGTCTCGTGCGCCTTGATCTAGCAAGGAGGAGGGAGAGGTTGAGGAAGAGGGCTCCAGCAGCAGCACGATGGCGTGGTGGTGATGGAGTGGCAGTTCTCCGGCAGGGCTTCGCCAAGCTCTTGCGGAGGAGGAGAGGTGTTGGGGAGGGGAGGGGCTGCGCCTTGGATGTCGTGTTGTAGCTCTCTCCTCTCCCCTCTATTTATAGGGAGAAGGGGAAAGGGGGCTGGCCCCCTCTAGATGAGATCTAGAGGGGGCGGCGGCCAAGGGGAGGGGGCTTGCCCCCCAAGCAAGGGGGGCGCCCCCTTTAGGGTTTCCCGCCAACCTAGGTGCATGGGCCCAAAGGGGGGTGGGGGTGGTGCCCAACCCTCCAAGGGGCTGGTTCCCTTCCCTCTACAGCCCATGAGGCCCTCCCGGACAGGTGGCCCCTCCTGGTGGAACCCCGGAACCCCTCCGGTGGCCCCGGTACAATACCGGTATGCCCCCGAATATTTCCGGTGACCGTATGACAACTTCCCATATATAAATCTTCACCTTTGGACCATTCCGGAACTCCTTGTGACATCCGGGATCTCATCCAGGACTCCGACCAACATTCAATAATGACATACAAATCTTCCTAATAACCCTAGCGTCATCGAACCTTAAGTGTGTAGACCATACGGGTTCGGGAATCACGCAGACATGACCGAGACAGCTCTCCGGCCAATAACCAATAGCGGGATCTGGATACCCATGTTGGCTCCCACATGTTCCACGATGATCTCATCGGATGAACCACGATGTCGAGGATTCAATCAATCCCGATTCACTTCCCTTTGTCTAGCGGTATAGTACTTGCCCGAGATTCGATCGTCGGTATCCCGTATACAATTCCCTTTGTCAATCGGTATGTTACTTGCCGTAGATTTGATCGTCGGTATCCCAATACCTTGTTCAATCTCGTTACGGGCAAGTCACTTTACTCGATCCGTAATGCATGATCCCGTGACCAACCACTTGGCCACTTTGAGCTCATTATGATGATGCATTGCCGAGTGGGACCAGAGATACCTCTCCGTCATACGGAGTGACAAATCCCAGTCTCGATTCGTGCTAACCCAAAAGACACTTTCGAGATACCTGTAGAGCACCTTTATAGTCAACCAGTTATGTTGTGACGTTTGGTACACCCAAAGCACTCCTACGGTATCCAGGAGTTACACAATCTCTTGGTATAAGGAAATAATACTTGACATTAAAAAAGCTCTAGCAAACGAACTACACGATCTTGTGCTATGCTTAGGATTGGGTCTTGTCCATCACATCATTCTCCTAATGATGTGATCCCGTTATCAATGACATCCAATGTCCATAGTCAGGAAACCATGACCATCTGTTGATCAACGAGCTAGTCAACTAGAGGCTCACTAGGGACATGGTGTGGTCTATTGTGACACTCCAAAAAATTTCATTTGGTTTTCAGCAAAATTCATGAGTTGATTTGAAGGAGGCTATTTAAAATCTTTTAAAAAGACTCTCCCTCTCAAATATTTTCTCTCACGATAAAATCCTTTTTGGGGTTATCCTCAACCTTGATGGTTGGCTTTGAAGGTCCTTCATTGGTGTTGACTCACCACAAATTATTTTTGAAAGTTTTTCTTTTAAAAAGAAATCCTATGAGTTTTGGTCTATTCCATTTTATTCGAACCATTCCCTTTCACCATGTCTCATATTAAATTTTTTCCCCAAAGCACCTCCTTCCACTTTGGGTCAAGCCAAGCAACCAATCCCAGCAAGTACAACTCATTTTTGATTTTTATTTTATTTATTTTTACCCCAAAACTATTTCTGTTTCTATTTTTGGACCTAAGTGGTTTACAAAGGATGTACCAAATCCCTTTTGAGTTTTGATTTCAAACCAACTCCTCTGGCTAGTCCTTAGCACCCACAACCTAGATTGATCAAGATCCACTCTTCCACAATTCAAATTTTTCAAGTTTCACTCACTGCAAGTTTGGACCAGGTTCATCAATTTTGGTGAAATTCATATTTCTTCTTTCCCAAAAATTCTACCAAAATCAGGCAACCCCCAGGTGCATTGAGAGGCCACCTCACCAAAGATCAGCCCCAAATAAATTGCCCACATGCCAAAATCATTTCATCGAACACCTTGCTTGCACTGTTACTGTGCATGCTCAGAAAATTCAGTGATTCAGGCGACCGTAAGTGTCGTTTTCTTTAGAGTATTGGCGTCGATCTCACCAGTGCACGCTCTGGCGCCTTGGGCACTGCTTGTCCTTCTTATCCAGAGCGCCGCACGCTCTCTTGGATGGGCGCAGGTGTTGGTGGCAGCGTGCCTCGCCGACACCGGCAGCTTCTCCGGTGGCAGAGCCACCCGTGGCGACCAGCGGGAGCCAGCGCCAGCTTTCTGCGCCGTCCAGCACCGCCCAAAGCTCCCGAGGCCTCCGGGTGGCCATCTACTTGCCAGCGCATGCCGCAGCACCGTCGTCGTGGCCCGGCAAGCATAGGGCGCGCTCTCTGCTGCCGACGGGCCCGTGAGGCGCCGTTTCGTCCAAACCGCAGAGCAAGCCAAATCAAACCAGTGTTAGTTGCTGATTGAAACCAGTGGACCTCCACGTTGATGCCCAACAACCTTAACCACCCGTCCGTTCATTGCACCACCGTAATCACCGCCGGAGTTATCCCGTTCACGGGAACCACCTCGGACCGGCTATAAATAGCCATACCGAGCTCGCCTTCGACCAGCACTACTCCCTCCACCTCACCAGAGCCCTGCCAAGTCACCAGGAGGGCCCCGAGGAGGCCTTCTCCTCCGTCTCCGGCCGCCCCATTCCGCCTCGGGCTCCAGCTCGATCCACTCAGGTGAGGCCACCCCCGCCTCCCAAACCTCGTCAGTAGCCCTCTGGTGCACCCATTGCTCTAACCCAAGCTTCAATTCCACCTTCGTAGCTATCCCCGACGAGATCCAACAACGCCCGAACCACCGTCCGCCGGAGTTGAGGCCGCCGTCGACGTGGTGCTCGCCGACGACCAACTCCACCACCCACAGGTGCGGAAGAACTCAAGGAACCCGTAGATACCACCCGCTCTTCCTAACTCGCCGTGGATCGCCGCCGGCGACCACCGCAGCCTTCGGGCGCCGGCACACTCTGTTTTCCTCCCTCCAAAATTCAAACCTGACGAGTGGGACCCCCTCGTCAGTCTCTCTGTTTTATTCGAACCGTTTTCTCTAGAAAGCGCCTTCGGGCAAAATACGCTTTCAGTCTGAAGCGTTTTTCTGGCTTTTTCTGTTCAGCCCCCTGGAAAGTTTCTGTTTCATTACAGACAAGTCCCTGGGCTAAAACTTTAATATCTTTTAAACAAAAAATGATTTTTGGGTGATTCTTTTTCTGTCACTTTTATTTTTCTGTCTAGTTTTTTCTCACATTTATTTGAAAAATATTTGGAGCACCTTTTGTGCACACACGGTATTTATGTTAGAACGTATTTTTCTGTATACTGTAGATACCGGAGGAGGTGACGGAACCGCGAACTTCACCGAGCTAGACTCCGACTACTCCGAAACAGGCAAGCATGTTTGAACCTTTGATATGATGAGTGTTGTGCACGTTTGCTTTGAGTAGCTAGTTTATGGCATGCAAAGTTGATGCAAGTTGTACACCTCAGCAAAACGGCATTGTTGAGCGCAAAAATAGAACCCTCATTGAGATGGCTCGAACAATGTTAGATGAGTAAAAGACACCAAGAAAGTTCTGGCCCGAAGCAATTGATACAACATGTCACATCATCAATCATGTGTACGTTCATAAGCTTCTGAACAAAACATCATATGAGCTACTTACTGACAAGAAGCCAAATGTCATTTACTTCAGAGTATTTGGAGCAAGATGCTGGATAAAGGATCCCCATCACAAGTCAAAATTTGCACCTAAGGCTCACGAAGGCTTCATGCTTGGCTATGGAAAGGATTCACACTCCTACAGAGTCTTCAACCTTTATCTCTACAAGATCGTTGAAACTGTGGATGTGAAATTTGATGAAACAAATGGTTCACAGAGAGAGATCCTGCCAAGTACACTGGATGAAGCTCCTTCAAATGAAGCAATCAAGCTGATGGGAACTGGTGAAATCATGCCCTCTGAAGCACAGCCTGAAGAGGAACTTATCATCTCCGCACCAAATCAACCTGAAGACAATGCTCAGTCCGAAGACAATCCTACCAATGATGACAATGATCAGCCAGAGCAAAATCTTCGACCTGTTCATCCTCGTGTTGCAAATGAAGTTCCAATAGAGAAGATAATTGACAGCATCAATGCACCTGGTCCACTCACTCGTTCAAGAGCAACACAGCTAGCAAACTTCTGTGGGCACTTTTCATTTGTGTCAATATCAGAACCCAAGAAAGTTGCTGAAGCTTTTATGGAACCTGAATGGGTTCAAGCCATGCAAGAAGAACTTCAATAGTTCAAACTGAATAATGTATGGGAACTTGTCAAGCGACCTGATCCTCGCAAGCATAACATTATTGGAACAAAATGGATATATCGAAACAAGCAAGATGAGCATTTTCGAGTCATCAGAAACAAAGCACGTCTTGTGGCTCAAGGATACACTCAAGTTGAAGGAATTGACTTCGATGAAGCATTTGCTCCTGTTGCTAGGCTTGAAGCTATTCGCATACTGCTAGCCTATGCAAATCATCACAATATCTTGCTATATCAAATGGACATGAAGAGTGCATTTCTCAATGGCAAGATTGAAGAAGAACTATATGTCGCACAACCACCTGGCTTCGAAGATCCAAAACATCCTGATATGGTGTACAAGCTAAACAAGGCACTGTATGGCCTCAAACAAGCCCCTCGCGCCTGGTATGATACAATCAAAGACTTCTTGAAGAGCAAAGGCTTCAAACCTGGATCCCTCGATCCCACTCTCTTCATGAAGACATATGATGGTGAACTGTTTGTGTGCCAAATATATGTGGATGACATAATCTTCGGATGCAGCAACCAAAAGTACAGTGATGAGTTTGGGTACATGATGCAAGAGCAATATCAAATGTCCATGATGGGTGAGCTGAAGTTCTTCCTTGGTCTTCAAATTCGTCAGCAGAGGAATGGAATCTTCATATCTCAAGAGAAATACCTCAAAGATTGTCTGAAGAAGTTTGGAATGGAAGACTGCAAAGGCTACACAACGCCAATGCCAGCCAAGCACCATCTTGGTCCCGACAACAATGGTAAAGAGTTCGATCAAAAGGTATACCGCTCCATGATTGGTTCTTTGCTTTATTTATGTGCATCTAGGCCAGATATTATGCTTAGTGTTTGCATGTGTGCTCGGTACCAAGCGGCACCAAAGGAATCGCATCACTTAGCTGTGAAGCGAATTCTTAGATATTTGGCTTACACCCCAACACTCGGATTATGGTATCCCAAGGGCTCAAGATTCGATTTGGTTGGATTCTCGGATGCTGATTATGCTGGTGACAAGGTGGATCGCAAGTCTACATCTGGCACATGCCATTTTCTTGGCCGATCACTTGTCTATTGGTCTTCGAAGAAGCAGAACTGTGTATCACTCTCAACTGCTGAATTTGAATACATTGCTGCTGGATCCTGTTGTGCTCAGCTTCTATGGATGAAGCAAACTCTCAAGGACTATGGCATCAACCTGAAACAAGTACCTCTCTTCTGCGACAACGAGAGTGCCATCAAGATAGCCAACAATCCAGTCCAACACTCGAAGACAAAGCACATTGAAATTCGTCATCACTTTCTCAGAGATCATGTTATGAAGAAAGATATCGACATCATTCACGTCAACACTGATGAGCAACTGGCAGATATCTTCACAAAGCCCTTGGATGAGAAAAGGTTTTGCATGTTACGGTGTGAGCTAAATATCTTAGAATCCTCTAATGTCCTGTGATCAGGCACACATCCTAACACTTATGCATGTTGATGACTTAGATGTGCAACACACAAAGTAAGGTATATCTTCAATCAATGAAGATTTACACTCTGAGTGTGAATACATTAACATGGAATTTGACTTCGGAGCACCACGATAATTGTGCGTCGTGTCTGGGTCTAATATTTCCTATACGGTGGGTAACGCCACCACCAACTTTTCTTGTTTGAAGTGTTTCACTCAAGGCGTTATATTGCAATAACTTCGCATTTGGTTTGTCTTCAGTTTCAATTTGTCTTCATGACTTTCTGCACTATGATGATTTGATTGCTTTTTGATATATATATATATATATATATATATATATATATATATATATATATACTAGTGTTCTGTCCTCTACAACATTCACTTATAGCTATGTCTTCAAGATTGGATCTTTTGAACTAAGTGAGTGTAATCGGACCCTAACCTCTCTATGCTTACTATCTCAAATCTATATGTCCAAATCATATGCATTCTGTTGAAACTGTCGAATGTCTTCTCTGCGTCTTAGTCAGCAGAAGGCAAAGAGACAAACATTAAATCTGTTTTTAATGACTTATCTTTACTGTTGAAATCCGGAGAAGCCGGAACAACTCTCCGACATGCCTGGCGGGCGTGGGAACGTGGGACAACCCTGGGTGTGTTGCATGCTTGCCACGTACCCCTCAGATATGAACCGGCAGGGGCACCAGCGTAATTGCGCTGTCTCTCTCACCTACTTATAAATACATGTCCCCCTGTGGTAAAGAAATACTTCTTCCACCTCTCCACCTCCGTCAAAACCCTAGCGCCACCGCTAGCTCGAGACGACGCCGGCGACGAAGCGCTTAGCTGCCGCGACTTCTCCGACGCCGTCCTCACGCCGGCCGCGGACATCGTCCTCTCCGCCGTCGCCATAGGTGTCCTCCGTCACCAAGTTAGGGCACGGTGGGCTGAACTGCTCGGTCTCCTATTCTTCTCCATCTAGCAGTTCTTCGTGCGGTAATTATAACTCTATTTTTACCACCTTTTTGATCTTCAAGATTCATCCTGTTTACCGAAAGTTGTTTCTGTCTATTCAAAGCAAGATCCATTCCGTCTGCATCTCATACTGCTTAGTCGATTCACTTAGATTTCTACTAGTTTGATTCCTCACTTGTACTTATTTATGGATTGGTACAAATCTGGAACCAACTCATCTATATAAGTGAATTTCTTCGCAACATGAGGTCAAGGTCTTCAAACTGATTTATCTTCAAAATCTTCTGAGAATGCATATGACCTCTTCCCCTTCCCTCGCATCTCTAATGCTGTCACAGGTACATGTCCGTGGGAGAATCCCTTAGTTCTCATAGTCTGCATTCGTTTGCAGAATACTTACAGCATCAGTTGAATTCTCCTGAAGCCAGTTCCTGCTTGACCAGCAAGCGCAAATCTTTGAAGCCATTGAACGTACTGAAGCCTTTCGGCTTGAAGTTCATGGCAATAGAGAAATCAGCAAGGAAGGGTGGCAGACAGCGCAGAGGAGGTACATCAAAGGATCTTCCTGATGATTTAGCAGAACTGTACAAAACAGATCCGGAGGAGAACTATCATCAGAGAAAGACGCGAATCCAATGGATTCGACGCTATTGGGCTGAGGAGTGGTTCAAGTACAAGTTTGTCACAAAGGAATATGCAGAGAAGAATGCAATCAAGAAACCTTGGGGTGATATCCTCTATTGAGGGCTTCAACCCAAGAGCCGAGCTGAAGCCATTGAACAAGGCTTCTATCCATGCATGGTCCGTGGGCCACAGCCAGTGAACGCAGATCCCACTTCACTACTATGGTGTCGTGATGATTCGCTCTTCAAGCGCAACTATCAGTTTGCTGTGGCTTCGGCCAAAGAGAACAAGAAGACCTTGGGTTTGGACTTCAATCCAGGTCCCTCTGCTCCACGTGCTGATGGCTCCTGAGAAGCTAATCCCAATGTCATTGGCCCCTATGCCAACCTTGACGGCCTCATCACCTATATCATGGTCCAAGGCGCCAGAGTAGATCATTCTGACGATGGTGCTGACTCTGATGAAGCCCCTGCTCCTCCTCCTCCTAAGCCGCAGAAGCAAAAGAAGTCAAAGGCCTCAACCTCAGCTGCAAAGCCGCCTCGGAAGACTTTGCGTGCGAAGCCACTAGCCACTGCACCTCCTGAAGCCAGTGTGCAATCTGAAGATCTGTCCCGTGTCTCTAGGAGAACGGACAAGAAAAAGCAGCTTATTAGAACAACTGATCAACGAGCCTTGACTCCTGCTGCCATTCTGCGTGAAGAACCCATTGATCTATCAAGTGATGAAGATCTTGCGGATGATGCCCTTGAGCAGCTGATCAAGAGCAAAGAAGAAGCAGAAATCTTCAGCAATCTGCCTCTCTTTGATGTGGCCTTCATTCACAATTTCATTGATGAGTGGTTCGACACCCCCAACGTCAGTTTTGAAGACTTACAGCTCCCAATTTGCCTCAGCGTCGCCTTCAATGGAGCCATTGCTTCTGAGCTAGCTCTCGTTCAGCGCATCGTTGAGCTCAAAAACAAGATTGATTTTGAGAAGGCTCAATTCAAGAAGCATGTGGCCAATCTGAGTGTTCAAGATGTCCGAAACTTCAAGGTCATGCTCCATGAGCTCAAAGAAGCTTTTCTGCAGAAACGCCAAGAAGCTCAGGGCTCTCGAGAACGCATGAAACTTTTGGCTGATAAGTGTGTGCTTGCCTACAATGAGGCTGAGAAGCGCAAGTCCCTTGGCCGTCCAGGCATTGACCCCAGGATGGCTGCAAAGAGGAAGAAGAATCACCCTGCTGAACAGCCTGAGCCATCACGCCAAGAAGCCCCTCGCATTATCTTCCCGAGCAGCATGACTGGCTCGAAGCCAAAGGTCACCACAACCGCTTCAGAACAGAAGAAGACAAAGGCTGCCGAGGCTGATGCGAGAAAGAGATAGCATGCTGAAGCCTCTGATGCCGCTCCCTCGAAGAAGAAGCGCAAGACCAAGAAGACTAGGGCTGCTTCCACAGAGCCCTTAGTCGTTGAACCCATTTCCGTTGTTCGCCCTATATCAGTACATCAAGAAAGAAGGATGGTTGTCCATGAGCCTGCTACCACAGAGGCTCCTGAGACTGAAGATATTCCAGTAGCTGAACCCAACACTGCTGAAGACATTGGTCAAGATGACAATGTGAATGATGATGAAGTTCTTCCTCATATTGAACATCAAGTGGTATCATCGCCTGTTCGTACGAACATCGAAATCATCAGCATTGGTCGTCCATTGACGCCAATTGCTCAGGATGCTTCGTGGGCTGATCACCCACAACAACACCAAGACTCCCCCAGTACTCCCCAACAACAACAACAACGAGCTACACCCCCAGTGCAAGAAGAGGATGAAGACTTTCAGGCTCAGCCAAGTCCATCTCCTAACCTGAAGCCAGCGCTTCGCAGGCTTCGAAGAGGACAAAGGCCTGAAGTCCCTCTGTCGAGCGTTCCTGGAGGAGATGTTCAATGTTCACCTATTGCACGGCAAGTATTCTCTGAACCATCTCCTACAGTGAACATCTCCATGTCTGATGCACATGCTGCTGAAGACATTCCGGCTGCATCAGCTGAAGAAAAAGAAGAAGAAGTACGTGTATCAACTCCCCCTGCTATTGAAGAAGAAGAAGTTCGTGCACCAACACCCCCTGTGATTGAAGAAGAAGCCGTTCATGATCTGAATGTGCCTGTGCCCGACCCTCCTGCTTGTCAAGAGGAGGTTGAAAATGTTGAGGCTGCCACCACCAATACCAATGAAGCCAATGACGTGGTCATGGCTGACGCCAATGTGGAGCCTGCACCAACTGGTGTGCCTGAAGCAAGTGTGGGCACAGAACCTGAAACCAATGAGGTTGCCGCCCCTGAAGCAAATGAAAATGCTGCACCTGACGCCAATGAGGAGGCTATACCTGACGCAAATATGACAATTACTCATAAAGCACCTGTTGTGCAGCCTGAACCCTCTGACGTTGCCCCTGCTCCCGTTCCGCCTGCAAGGCCTCACACTATTGAGCAAGCATACGATCACAGTCAGCTTGTCACTGTCAGATGGCCTGTTCTGGTGCCTCCGCCTGCTGCCTCTGGCACCCAATTTGACTATCATGTTGAGCATCGGCGTCAGGTCCAGAAGCCAAAGCCCAGGTTACCAAGGTTTCTAGGTACTGCCAACTCCCCCAGGTCTTCCAATGCAAATGGCTTCAAGAGCCACAATACCTTCTTTGACAGCGCCAAGAACCCCTACTCCAAGCCAAGGATTTCATCAGATCAGTTCTGGAGCTATCAGCAGAGAAGCTATTACTCATGCGTGCTGTATGATCAAGGGCGCATTTTCCCTCACATGCGTCTTGACACTGAAGCCATTGCTGGACTGCCGTGCTTGGAAGAAGCACTTGACTGCTTTCGCGATGCTGGTCTGCTTCATTTTGTGACAGACAAGGAACATTGGAATGAAGAGCTATTGCTTCAATTCTATGCCACTCTGCACATTCGCGGCTACAACAGAGACATCAAGACTTGGGTTCTCGAGTGGATGACTGGCAATGTTCATCATGAAGCCAAAGCTATGGACATCATCGAGCTTACTGGGCTAGCCACTCCTGGAGAACTGTATGAGCCTAACTGTCTGCTACACCGCAATGCTGTGGAGAGCATCTTTCATAAGCCAGAACCCAACATGAGCCAGATGCTGAGTATGATGAAGCCCTTGCCATCTGATGCTGAGTACCCCACAAATTTGTTTGTTGAAGACCTTGAGTATCTGCCTCGCACTATATATCATATCATCAGGCGAACTCTATGGCCAGTCAAGGGACACTCATCATCGGCCAAGCTTGAAGGAGCCATGAAGACTTTGGTCTTCTATATTCTTAATGGCATCAGCTTCAACACTCAGGAATTCTTCATCAGGCAACTTGCTGCTTCCAGCTCTGATCTATTTGGTCTGAAGTTTTATGCTCCCTGGGTCATGCACCTCATCAAGCGACACTCATCTGTCAATTATCAGCCCTTTGCTCGCAATCACATAATATTCCTACCCGAGGTTGATATGTTAGTTGATGTTGTATACTCTAACCCTGCCAAGACGCCACTTTGTCTTCAAAACATTGAGCACCAAAGCTTCACTCAGCCTATTGAAGGTGTTCATGCAGCAACAAGATACTATCCACTTGCTCGTAACACCCGTCTGCCTCACAGAGCGCCAACTGAAGCTACTGAAAGCA
Organism: Triticum aestivum; assembly: GCF_018294505.1. Lineage (NCBI taxonomy): Eukaryota > Viridiplantae > Streptophyta > Magnoliopsida > Poales > Poaceae > Triticum > Triticum aestivum. The sequence continues at coordinate 131,596,732 of NC_057810.1, read as the reverse complement.
CAATTGCGCAAAGGCCTCGGAAGCGTTCTCGTGTTCTTAATGATCGAGAGCTTCTTGTGGCTCTTCATCAGAAGCAGGATAAGCATCATTTCTGGCTCAAGCGCCAAATGCAAAGCCTCTTGGTGGATGTCAATCGCATTCGCAACCTTGCCACCAAGAATGCCTTTGTTGCTCATGAAACTTGCCGAAGATCATGGAAGAGTTTGACCCTGCTCAGTGCTGAAGCTGATCTTCAAGATGATGGCTTCAATGAAAGATTCTAGTTCGACTCCACTCCTCCAAGGACTGCTACCCTGCGTCGAACTCCATCTCTTGAAGACTCTGAATATTCCTCTTCCGCGGCAACAGTTAATGCCAGAGTGATCGATGATGAAGATGACGCTACTTCACCACCTCCAACTACTACTGCGTGCATCGACACAGCACCAAGCTCGTCTGCACCGCCAACCAACGACGACAACCCTACTGCTTCACCTACTCATGATGATGAGTAGATACTCTATGTCTTCAAACCTTTTTGGTCATTACTGACAAAAGGGGGAGAAGCATATGAGTTGATAGTCTTCAAGCGGGTTCATATGGGCGGTTGCATCATATTTTGCTGCGTGCTTACAACTCTTGCGTTTTGAAACATTTGGTTCTTTGGGTTGTAACACCTAAACTTGATGGTCGTCTGCTACTTCTGCTACTTATTTGCTTTGCGATGATAAAATCCGCATGTGCGATGATAACTTCCGCACTTAGATCATTCTGCAGACGTCCATTTTTCATTATGCATGTCATTCTTATTGCTATATCTTTTCATGCATGATAAATTATCTTCATAAGTTGAAGTGGAACTCCACAAGTACAACCTGCCATGTGCATTTGCATTCCAAAAGCAAATTACTTATGTGCACATCTTCAGGGGGAGCCCTTGCAACTTATGAAGACAAATTCCTATCCTTACAATTTCACATACTTTATCCCCGTTGAAAACTTCAAGCAGTTTGTCATCAATCACCAAAAAGGGCGAGATTGTAAGTGCATCTAGTGCCACCCCTAGTTGGTTTTGGAGTATTGACGACAAATTTGGTTGAGGGACTAATGCGTCTGTGAGAATTGCAGGATAACACAGGTAGTGTCCCTCATTGATTCGGTTTACCTACCGGAGATGACCCCTAAAAATGTATGAAGACATTGAAGACAATGGTGGTATGAGAAGATATTCATATTGAAGACTATGACTCGAGAAGACATTGCGTGTAGACTTTGAAGCGTGAAGACTGTGTGTTTTCGTTGTTTCCGTTTCTTCTTTGTTGAGTCGTAGGAACCACCGTACTGTTAAGTGGGGTCCAAGTGAACTAAGTCAGAGTACCTGAAGTGATGCTCAACCCAAATCCTATGTCTTCGAGCGAAGACAATGAGAGCAAATCTTATCCAGAGCTGGATGAGTCAGCTTTGCTTGTAGCCCAAGTAAAGTTGCCGCATGTGTTTGAAATATGACCGTTGGAACACGTGTCAGTTCCTTAGTGACCCAGGGTCATTTTGGACAAATCAGGTCGGGTTGCCTAGTGGCTATAAATAGCCCATCCCCTACACCATAAATTGGTGGCTGCTCAGAGTTTGTGCACGGCTTTTGTCGTTTGAGAGCAACCCACCTCGAAGCATTTGAGAGAGAGAAATCCTTGCGAGGACAAAGCCCAAACACCCAGAGCCAAAGAGTGTTAGGCATCACTGAAGTCTTTCTGTCTGTGTGACCTGAAGACTTATTACACTTGAGGACTGTGAATCCTCCAGCCGGTTAGGCGTCGCGTTCTGAGCATCCAAGAGTCATTGTGGATTGCCGGTGAACGAAGTCTGTGAAGGTTTGGAAGTCTCCCTTGAAGACTTACCAGAGTGATTGGGCGAGGACTGGGTGTCCTTAGCTCAAGGGGAATAAGGTGAAGACACGGTCTTCTGAGTTAAATCTCAGCCTCCCTAACCAGACGTACAGTTGTCACAGCAACTGGAACTGGTCCAACAAATCCTGTGTCTTCAACAAGCAACTGGTTCTATCCCTTCCAACCTTACTTAAGTTTGTCTTCATGAAGTCATTGCTTATCTGTTCATCTGTTTGACTTCATTGCTTGACTACTGTTGTTGATTGGCTTCATACTATCTTCCATCTTGATCCTTACTGCCTAACTGCTATTAGTCCTGTACTCTCATATCATTGCATACTTGACTATGGCTTGTTTAGGTTAGTTTATCTTCTGCTGCATATCAATTAGGTTGTTTCTGGTGTTTGTCTTCGAAACTTCCAAGTATTGAAGACTTTCATAAAAATCGCCTATTCACCCCCCCCCCCTCTAGTCGATACTAGCACTTTCACTTGGCAACAAAGATCTTGCCTTCGGATCTGAGGTAGAAGTTATATCCAATGGTTTCCTTAGGGTGTCCTATGAAGATGCATTTTTCCGACTTGGATTCGAGCTTTTCAGGTTGAATCTTGACATAAGCATCGCATCCCCAAACTTTTATAAACGACAGCTTAGGTTTCTTCCCAAACCATAAGTCATACGGTGTCGTCCCAACGGATTTCGACGGAGCCCTATTTAAAGTGAATGCGGCAGTCTCCAAAGCATAACCCCAAAATGAGAGCGGTAGATCGGTAAGAGACATCATAGATCGCACCATATCCAATAGAGTGCGATTACGACGTTCGGACACACCATTACACTGAGGTGTTCCACGTGGCGTGAGTTGTGAAACGATTCCACATTTGCTTAAGTGTGTGCCAAATTCGTGACTTAAATATTCCCCTGCACGATCTGATCGTAAGAACTTTATTTTTCTGTCACGTTGATTTTCAACCTCACTCTGAAATTGCTTGAACTTTTCAAAGGTCTCAGACTTGTGTTTCATTAAGTCATCACTGAGGGTGAGAACATAGTGATAGCCACCGCGTGCCTCAACGCCCATTGGCCGCACACATCAGTATGTATGATTTCCAATAAGTTGGTTGCTTGCTCCATTGTTCTGGAGAACGGAGTCTTGGTCATTTTGCCCATGAGGTATGGTTCGCACGTGTCAAATGATTCGTAATCAAGAGACTCCAAAAGTCCATCTGCATGGAGCTTCTTCATGCGTTTGACACCAATGTGACCAAGGTGGTAGTGCCACAAGTATGTGGGACTATCATTATGAACCTTACATCTTTTGGTATTCACACTATGAATATGTGTAACATCACGTTCAAGATTCATTAAGAATAAACCATTGACCAGCGGGGCATGACCATAAAACATATCTCTCATATAAATAGAACAACCATTATTCTCGGATTTAAATGAGTAGCCATCTCGTATTAAACGAGATCCAGATACAATGTTCATGCTCAAAGCTGGCACTAAATAACAATTATTGAGGTTTAAAACTAATCTCGTAGGTAAATGTAGAGGTAGCATGCCGACAGCGATCACATCGACCTTGGAACCATTCCCGACGCGCATCGTCACCTCGTCCTTTGCCAATCTCCGCTTATTCTGCAGCTCCTGTTTTGAGTTACAAATATGAGAAACCGCACCGGTATCAAATACCTAGGAGCTACTACGAGTACTAGTAAGGTACACATCAATAACATGTATAATACATATACCTTTGGTGTTGCCGGCCTTCTTGTCCGCTAAGTACTTGGGGCAGTTCTGCTTCCAGTGACCACTTCCCTTGCAATAAAAACACTCAGTCTCAGGCTTGGGTCCATTCTTTGGTTTCTTCCCGGCAGCTTGCTTGCCGGGCGCGACACCCCCCTTGTCGTCTTTCTTGAAACCCTTTTTACCCTTGACCTTCTTGAACTTAGTGGTTTTATTCACCATCAATACTTGATGTTCCTTTTTGATTGCCACCCCTAGTTGGTTTTGGAGTATTGACGACAAATTTGGTTGAGGGACTAATGCGTCTGTGAGAATTGCAGGATAACGCAGGTAGTGTCCCTCATTGATTCGGTTTACCTACCGGAGATGACCCCTAAAAATGTATGAAGACATTGAAGACAATGGTGGTATGAGAAGATATTTATATTGAAGACTATGACTCGAGAAGACATTGCGTGTAGACTTTGAAGCGCGAAGACTGTGTGTTTTCGTTGTTTCCGTTTCTTCTTTGTTGATTCATAGGAACCACCGTACTGTTAAGTGGGGTCCAAGTGAACTAAGTCAGAGTACCTGAAGTGATGCTCAACCCAAATCCTATGTCTTCGAGCGAAGACAATGAGAGCAAATCTTATCCAGAGCTGGATGAGTCAGCTTTGCTTGTAGCCCAAGTAAAGTTGCCGCATGTGTTTGAAATATGACCGTTGGAACACGTGTCAGTTCCTTAGTGACCCAGGGTCATTTTGGACAAATCAGGTCGGGTCGCCTAGTGGCTATAAATAGCCCATCCCCTACACCTAAATTGGTGGCTGCTCAGAGTTTGTGCACGGCTTTTGTCGTTTGAGAGCAACCCACCTCGAAGCATTTGAGAGAGAGAAATCCTTGTGAGGACAAAGCCCAAACACCCAGAGCCAAAGAGTGTTAGGCATCACTGAAGTCTTTCTGTCTGTGTGACCTGAAGACTTATTACACTTGAGGACTGTGAATCCTCTAGCCGGTTAGGCGTCGCGTTCTGAGCATCCAAGAGTCATTGTGGATTGCCGGTGAACGAAGTCTGTGAAGGTTTGGAAGTCTCCCTTGAAGACTTACCAGAGTGATTGGGCGAGGACTGGGTGTCCTTAGCTCAAGGGGAATAAGGTGAAGAAACGGTCTTCTGAGTTAAATCTCAGCCTCCCTAACCAGACGTACAGTTGTCACAGCAACTGGAACTGGTCCAACAAATCCTGTGTCTTCAACAAGCAACTGGTTCTATCCCTTCCAACCTTACTTAAGTTTGTCTTCATGAAGTCATTGCTTATCTGTTCATCTGTTTGACTTCATTGCTTGACTACTGTTGTTGATTGGCTTCATACTATCTTCCATCTTGATCCTTACTGCCTAACTGCTATTAGTCCTGTACTCTCATATCATTGCATACTTGACTATGGCTTGTTTAGGTTAGTTTATCTTCCGCTGCATATCAATTAGGTTGTTTCTGGTGTTTGTCTTCGAAACTTCCAAGTATTGAAGACTTTCATAAAAATCGCCTATTCACCCCCCCCCCCTCTAGTCGATACTAGCACTTACACTTGGCAACAAAGATCTTGCCTTCGGATCTGAGGTAGAAGGTATATCCAATGGTTTCCTTAGGGTGTCCTATGAAGATGCCTTTTTCCGACTTGGATTAAAGCTTTTCAGGTTGAATCTTGACATAAGCATCGCATCCCCAAACTTTTATAAACGACAGCTTAGGTTTCTTCCCAAACCATAATTCATACGGTGTCGTCTCAACGGATTTCGACGGAGCCCTATTTAAAGTGAATGCGGCAGTCTCCAAAGCATAACCCCAAAATGAGAGCGGTAGATCGGTAAGAGACATCATAGATCGCACCATATCCAATAGAGTGCGATTACGACGTTCGGACACACCATTACACTGAGGTGTTCCACGCGGCGTGAGTTGTGAAACGATTCCACATTTGCTTAAGTGTGTGCCAAATTCGTGACTTAAATATTCCCCTGCATGATCTGATCGTAAGAACTTTATTTTTCTGTCACGTTGATTTTCAACCTCACTCTGAAATTGCTTGAACTTTTCAAAGGTCTCAGACTTGTGTTTCATTAAGTCATCACTGAGGGTGAGAACATAGTGATAGCCACCGCGTGCCTCAACACCCATTGGCCGCACACATCAGTATGTATGATTTCCAATAAGTTGGTTGCTTGGTCCATTGTTCCGGAGAACGGAGTCTTGGTCATTTTGCCCATGAGGTATGGTTCGCACGTGTCAAATGATTCGTAATCAAGAGACTCCAAAAGTCCATCTGCATGGAGCTTCTTCATGCGTTTGACACCAATGTGACCAAGGTGGTAGTGCCACAAGTATGTGGGACTATCATTATCAACCTTACATCTTTTGGTATTCACACTATGAATATGTGTAACATCACGTTCAAGATTCATTAAGAATAAACCATTGATCAGCGGGGCATGACCATAAAACATATCTCTCATATAAATAGAACAACCATTATTCTTGGATTTAAATGAGTAGCCATCTCGTATTAAACGAGATCCAGATACAATGTTCATGCTCAAAGTTGGCACTAAATAACAATTATTGAGGTTTAAAACTAATCCCGTAGGTAAATGTAGAGGTAGCATGCCGACAGCGATCACATCGACCTTGGAACCATTCCCGACGCGCATCGTCACCTCGTCCTTCGCCAATCTCCGCTTATTCTGCAGCTCCTGTTTTGAGTTACAAATATGAGAAACCGCACCGGTATCAAATACCTAGGAGCTACTACGAGTACTAGTAAGGTACCCATCAATAACATGTATATCACATATACCTTTGGTGTTGCCGGCCTTCTTGTCCGCTAAGTACTTGGGGCAGTTCTGCTTCCAGTGACCACTTTCCTTGCAATAAAAACACTCAGTCTCAGGCTTGGGTCCATTCTTTGGTTTCTTCCCGGCAGCTTGCTTGCCGGGCGCGACACCCCCCTTGTCGTCTTTCTTGAAACCCTTTTTACCCTTGCCCTTCTTGAACTTAGTGGTTTTATTCACCATCAACACTTGATGTTCCTTTTTGATTTCCACCTCCGCTGATTTCAGCATTGAATATACTTCAGGAATGGTTTTCTCCATCCCCTGCATATTGAAGTTCATCACAAAGCTCTTGTAGCTCGGTGGAAGCGACTGAAAGATTCTGTCAACGACCGCGTCATCCGGGAGATTAACTCCCAGCTGAGACAAGCGGTTGTGCAACCCAGACATTTTGAGTATGTGCTCACTGACGGAACTATTTTCCTCCATCTTACAACTGTAGAACTTGCTAGAGACTTCATATCTCTCGACCCGGGCATGAGCTAAACCATTCTCAGCTCTTGGAACGTCTCATATGCTCCATGCTGCTCGAAACGCTTTTGGAGCCCCGGTTCTAAGCTGTAAAGCATGCCGCACTGAACCAGGGAGTAATCATCAACACGCGACTGCCAAGTGTTCATAACGTCTTGGTTCGCTGGGGCAGGTGCTTCACCTAGCGGTGCTTCAAGGACATATGCTTTCTTGGAAGCTATGAGGATGATCCTCAAGTTCCGGACCCAGTCCGTATAGTTGCTACTAGCGTATTTCAGCTTGGTTTTCTCTAGGAACGCGTTGAAGTTGAGGACAACATTCGCGTGGGCCATTTGATCTACAAGACATATTGTAAAGATTTTTTAGACTAAGTTCATGACAATTAAGTTCATCTAATCAAATTATTTAATGAACTCCCACTCAGATAGACATCCCTCTAGTCATCTAAGTGATACACGATCCGAGTCAACTAGGCCGTGTCCGATTATCACGTGAGACGGACTAGTCAATATCGGTGAAGATCTTCATGTTGATCGTATCTTCTATACGAATCATGTTCGACCTTTCGGTCTCTTGTGTTCCGAGGCCATGTATGTACATGCTAGGCTCGTCAAGTCAACCTAAGTGTTTTTGCATGTGTAAATCTGGCTTCCACCCGTTGTATGTGAACGTTAGAATCTATCACACCCGATCATCAAGTGGTGCTTCGAAACAATGAACTTTCACAACTGCGCATAGTTAGGGGGAACACTTTCTTGAAATTATTATGAGGGATCATCTTATTAATGCTACCGTCATTCTAAGCAAATAAGATGCAAAAACATGATAAACATCACATGCAATCAAACAGTGACATGATATGACCAATATCATTTTGCTCCTTTTGATCTCCATCTTCGGGGCGCCATGATCATCATCGTCACCGGCATGACACCATGATCTCCATCATCGTGTCTTCATGAAGTTGTCTCGCCAACTATTACTTCTACTACTATGGCTAACAATTTAGCAATAAAGTAAAGTAATTACATGGCGTTATTCATTGACACGTAGGTCATACAATAAATTAAGACAACTCCTATGGCTGCTACCGGTTGTCATACTCATCGACATGCAAGTCGTGATTCCTATTACAAGAACATGATCAATCTCATACATCACATATATATCATTCATCACATCCTTTTGGCCATATCACATCACACGGCATATGCTGCAAAAACAAGTTAGACGTCCTCTAATTGTTGTTGCAAGTTTTTACGTGGCTGCTATAGGTTTCTTGCAAGAACGTTTCTTACCTACGCCAAAACCACAACGTGATATGCCAATTTCTATTTACCCTTCATAAGGACCCTTTTCATCAAATTCGATCCGACTAAAGTGAGAGAGACAGACACCCGCTAGCCACCTTATGCAACTAGTGCATGTCAGTCGGTGGAACCTGTCTCACGTCAGCGTACGTGTAAGGTCGGTCCAGGCCGCTTCATCCCACGATGCCGCCGAAACAAGATAAGACTAGTAGTAGCAAGTAAATTGACAATATCGACGCCCACAACAAACTTGTGTTCTACTCGTGCATAGAAACTACGCATAGACCTAGCTCATGATGCCACTGTTGTGGATCGTTGCAGAAATTAAAAATTTCCTATGCATCACCAAGATCAATCTTTGGAGTAACTAGCAATGAGAGAGAGGGGAGTGCATCTTCATACCCTTGAAGATCGCGAGTCGGAAGCGTTGCAAGAACATGGATGAAGGAATCGTACTCGAAGCGATTCAGATCGCAATGAACTCTGATCTAAGCTCCGTACAAAGGCACCTCCGCATTCAACACATGTGCAGCCTGGTGACATCTCCCGCGCCTTGATCCAGCAAGGAGGAGGGAGAGGTTGAGGAAGAGGGCTCCAGCAGCAGCACGACAACATGGTGGTGATGGAGTGGCAGTTCTCTGGCAGGGCTTCGTCAAGCTGTTGCGGAGGAGGAGAGGTGTTGGGGAGGGGAGGGGCTGCGCCTTGGATGTCGTGTTGAAGCCCTCCCCTCGCCCCTCTATTTATAGGGAGAAGGGGAAAGGGGGCCGGCCCCCTCTAGATGATATCTAGAGGGGGGCGGCCAAGGGGAGGGGGCTTGCCCCCCAAGCAAGGGGGGCACCCCCTTTAGGGTTTCCCCCCCCCCCCAACCCTAGGCGCATGGGCCCAAGGGGGGGTGGCAGCCAGCCCTCCAAGGGGCTGGTTCCTGATACGTCTCCAACGTATCTACTTTTCCAAACACTTTTGCCCTTGTTTTGGACTCTAACTTGCATGATTTGAATGAAACTAACCCGGACTGACGCTGTTTTCAGCAGAAGTGCCATGATGTTGTTTTATGTGTAGAAAAGAAAAGTTCTCGGAATGTCCTGGAAATCCACGGAGGCACTTTTCAGATTTGATAAGAATTTTTGGCGAAATAATTAGTGCCAGGGGGCCCACGGCCTGTCCACAAGACAAGGGGGCGCCCCCTCCCCCCCACTACTAGGGAAAAGCCTAGCAGCAGCGCGGGTTTTGGGCCTCTCAGTAGCGCGGGGACTGGCGCTACTAATAAGGCGCTACAGCTAACGTATAGCAGTAGCACCTGTTGTCCCACGCTACTGCTATACATGAATAGCTGTAGCGTTCTTTAGAAAAGGGCGCTGCTGATATTATCTACATCGCTGTTTACAGGGAAGCGCTACTGGTAAGGCGGCGCTACAGCTAAACTTTTCCCCCTCGCTACTACTAGTTTTATTAGTTTTTTCCCTGCATATTTGTTTTGTATTTGAATAGGCTTTATACAATAATCTTTAGCATATCATACACATACAAATGTAATCATAGCATATACATACAATTAGTCTCATCAAATCATGTCATCATCATAATCATCATCCAACACAAAGTGGTCTCTCGTCATCATCTCGAAAATAGCGATACAAGTCTCGATTACTTGCAAATACATCGTCATCCATCTAAACAATGATATACAAGAGAAGAGCTATCACTTTGAGTGCATGAGTTCGTATCCCTCTCTCACATTAGTGTGAACCTAAACTAACTACTGCCTGTCGCTCGGAAACCGGAAACCGGTACACCTAGGCCTGACACTCCGGCCACTTGTCGTATATATACTCCTGGCGTAGCACTTCTTCGCCATCTATGGTCTATGCACCTGCATCGTCACATGAGTCGATGATATGCAACATATATAGTTGAGCAACAGAAAGAGACAGACTTGGCAAAAATAGAAACAACATATCATAAGCATAAATAACAAAGTTCGTCGTACCCAAAATGCCCTAACTAGAGTGATTTTCGCTAGTCAAGGAGGAGGACGGTTTAATTACATCACAAATAAAGTTTCACCGTGCATAACTCAAAGTTTTGTCATACAGAAAGTATGGACTAAACGGACACATTGTCATATATCGACAATCACTCCACCATGTCGTGCCATCCATCCATGTCAGGGAGATAGTCCTCGAGCTTAGTGAAAGGTTTCATGTCGAGACGCTAAGAGGCTATCCATGTTCGGACATCTTCCCGCGACATTTTTCCTTCTCCGTAGAACATCCCTGTTTTTTCGATGACCTCCTTCATGATGATTTGGGCAACTTCGCGCTGGATGTTATAGAACTCAGCTCGAAGTCGATGATCCTCAATATCTCCTATGTCCTTTGCCCATTGCAGAATATGGGCATCGCCAGATCTAGGTGACATGCGAAGGTTCTGGTGATCCCGTCTGTAATCCAGCATGTGGTGTAGGACATAGAATCCATCATTAAGAGAATCGTTCGGTTGCTGGATGCAGCAAAAGTCGGTCTTATGGCTGAAGGCGCCCCTGCCGCCCCTTCTCTTCTTGTCGCTAACCTCTCCACCCCTTGCTTGGTAATAAAACATAGCACTGTCGAGAACATCTTTGATGTGGGTGTAATCCTTTTTGTGAATGTTCTTCGACGAGTCCAAGTAAAGAGCGTGGGAGAATCGAGGGTAGAGGATGATGAGGATGGCGCCCGCCGCTGCGCAAAATAAGTACACCTCAAATTAATTAGCCTCCACCGTGCAAATGAAATATTGAAATTGAAGGAAGGATAGCAGCGCGGATGACTTACACGGGATGATAAGGCATGAGAATCGCCTCCTTGTCCTTATTTGCGAGCATGAAACTGACGATGTAATCCCTCGCGTATTCACCGTGCTTTGCGCAGACTCCCAAGAAGCCCTCATGCATGTAGTACGGGTCAGCGACACAGATATGAGATACTGCTCAACCTCGATGATGTAGTTCATGTGCAAGGCATAAAGGCGGACAAACGTAAAGTCCAGCTTCTTCACATGAAACATGTCGAATATGTAATCGAATCGGAGGAAGAACTTATCTGCGGGGAAGCTGTCGATGTACGACATTTGCCGTGGAACGTTAACCACGTAGAGTGGGTATCCTGGATCTTTCGAGGCGATGATGCCTTTCTCTACCCGCAGCACATCGTCATGAAGTCTCCTTAGATCACCGAATCTGGCTCGTAGCGCTGTTGCAGGTAGGATTGGTTGACCGGGGATATGCCATTTATCCGCATCGGGGATATCTATACGGTCCTGAAGCCGAGGCTGCTGAGGTGGCTGGATCATAGAATCAGCTTTTTTGCCTTTCCTCACTCTCTTCCTAGACTTCATTACTACCGGAAGGTCGTCCATAATACGTTGAGATGGTAATTCAGGCACCGACTCATGACGCTCAAACCCTGAGGAGGCGCCAGTATAGACATACTGTTCAACGCCATAGTCATCCTCATACTCATCATGGCGACGTCATCAGTGACTAATGGAGCCTCCTCCTTACCCCGTCCGCTATCACCCAACCCAACACCCAACGCTAATTGGGTAGGTGGGGTGTTGATGTTCATACCTTGCTGAGGCTGCGTGCTCGTGGGTGTGCTCCCGGCCGCCTCCAGACAAAGCAGACTCTTTGGCCACAACATGACCCACCCATTGCAACAATCACCAAGCCGCCGCGGGGTCTCGTCGTCATCCCCCACTAGTATTAGAGGAGGCAAATTCTCATGGCTCGGTTTGACACTGGCCACGGAAACCTTGAAGACGTTCGGGGGGATCGGCCGACTGTGGAACAATGGTTCCTTCGGCTCCATTATCGTCACCTTCCCCACGTCCACCTTCTACTCGCTGATGGTGTACAATATGGTGCACGGGGTTTCGTCGGCCTGCAAAGAAAAGTCTGCGACGTGAGCCATCCAAAAGGCAACGAAAACGGGAGATTATACATTTATATTAAAGGGGGCCGGTGTGACAGATACCGTGAGGGCGTCGAGCTCAGCCAAAGACGAGGCACCACCGAGCACGTCCGGTGCGGGAGTCGGTGCGGGAGCCGGTGCGGGAGCCGGTGCGGGAGCCGGTGTGGGAGTAGGTGCTGGTGCAACGCTAGTAGAGCTGCTCCGCAAGAAGTCAGCAAGGGGAAAGTCCTCTGCATTTTTTCTGGATTTTGCCTTGTCCAAGTGAAAATGCCTGTTGAGGGAGTCCTGGACTAGGGGGTGCCCGGACAGCCAAACTATCATCGTCAGCCGGACTCCAAGACTATGAAGATACAAGATTGAAGACTTCACCCCGTGTCCGGATGGGACTTTCCTTGGCGTGGAAGGCAAGCTTGGCGATACGGATATGTAGATCTCCTACCATTGTAACCGACTTTGTGTAACCCTAGCCCTCCCCGGTGTCTATATAAACCGGAGGGTTTTAGTCCATAGGACGAACAACCATTACAACAATCATACCATAGGCTAGCTTCTAGGGTTGAGCCTCCTTGATCTCGTGGTAGATCCACTCTTGTACTACCCATATCATCAATATCAATCAAGCAGGAGTAGGGTTTTACCTCCATCGAGAGGGCCCGAACCTGGGTAAAAACATCGTGTCCCTTGTCTCCTGTTACCATACGCCTAGACGCACAGTTCGGGACCCCCTACCCGAGATCTGCCGGTTTTGACACCGACATTGGTGCTTTCATTGAGAGTTCCTCTGTGTCGTCACCGATAGGCTTGATGGCTTATTCAATCAACAACAACGCCGTCCAGGGTGAGACTTTTCTCCCCGGACAGATCTTCGCATTCGGCGGCTTCGCACTGCGGGCCAATTCACTTGGCCATCTAGAGCAGATCAAAAGCTACGCCCCTGGCCATCAGGTCAGATTTGGAAGCCTAAACTTCACGGTGGATATCCGCGGAGACTTGATCTTCGATGGATCCGAGCCGCAGCCGAGCGTGCCGCACTGTCACGGTGGGTATGATCTAACTCTGCCGCCGGACAGTACCTTGGAGGCCACACACGAATCCGCTCCGACCCATAGTCCGGAGCCGATTGCGCAGATCGGGGACAGGTGGCTGGACACTGCCTCGGGAGCTGCAACTTCCATGGCGATGGAGCCGAACACTGACCTCGTCCCTTATAAAGCCCGTGACTCCGAGGTGCCGGACTCCCTGCCGGACTCCGAACCTCCTGCGCCCCTGCCAATCGAATCTGATTGGCCGTCGATCATGGAGTTCATCGCAGCGGACATCTTTCAGCACTCACCCTTTGGTGACATCCTAAATTCGCTAAAGCATCTCTCGCTATCCGGAGAGCCCTGGCCGGACTACGGCCAGGATGGTTGGGATGCGGACGACGAAGAAATTCAAAGCCCACCCACCACCCACTTTGTAGCCACTGTCGATGATCTAACCGACATGCTAGACTAGGACTCCGAAAATATTGACGGTATGGACGACGATGCCGGAGATGATCAAGAACCAGTGCTCACTAAGCATTGGAAGGCCACCCCAACACATGACGTATATATGGTGGACACCCCAAAAGGAAGCGATGACGAGGAACAACGGGGCGCGGCAAAAGATAATCCCACCGACAAACAACCAAAACGGCGACGCAGACGCCGCCCTAAGTCCCGCCTCGACAAAAACAGCATTCCTAATAACCCAGCAATAGAGCAGGGAAAACCAGTGGACGACGAACATGCAACCAAGCAACCGTCCGAACAGGACGAATCGGATAATCAATCCATGCCCGGCGAAACCAACAGTCCAGACGACCTCACGCCGGACACACCACCGGAGCATAAGAACCTTCACAAAAGACTCGTCGCCACTGCAAGAAGTCTGAAGAAGGAAAAACGGAAGCTCAAAACAGCGGAAGACATACTCAGAATGAGATGGAGCAAAGTACTCAAGACCGCAGACAAATATGGCAATGGCCACCAAACAAAGAGCTACCCGAAGCGCAAGCTGCTGCCAGAATTTGACGAGGAAGCCATAGAGCACCCACAGTCAAAAAACAAAGAGGCCGCCTGGCCGGATAGACGGCCAGATGACAGGCCAAAAACGACAAGTGGTGCCACACTCGAGCCGACTCATGATCCTAGGAAAACAGATGGCCCAGCCAGGTCCATTTACGGGACAAAAAAGAGGGCCCCAGGAAGCAACACAACACGCCAAGTGTTCGAAGACAGCGGCACACCCAAATACAGGGGCGCCGCACACCCACTATGTTTCACCGATGAGGTGCTGGATCATGAATTTCCAGCAGGGTTCAAACCCATAAACATAGAGGCATACGATGGAACAACAGACCCTGGAGTCTGGATAGAGGATTACATACTACACATACACATGGCTAGAGGAGATGATCTCCACGCCATAAAATATCTACCGCTGAAGCTCAAAGGGCCAGCTCGGCATTGGCTCAAAAGCCTCCCAGAAAACACTGTTGGAAGTTGGGAAGAGCTTGAGGACGCGTTTAGAGCAAATTTTCAAGGGACTTATGTCCGCCCTCTGGATGAAGACGATCTAAGTCATATAACTCAACAGCCCGGAGAGTCAGCGCGCAAATTCTGGAACAGGTTCCTTACAAAAAAGAACCAAATAGTCGACTGTCCGGACGCTGAAGCCTTAGCAGCTTTTAAACACAATGTCCGAGATGAATGGCTCGCCAGACACCTCGGCCAAGAGAAGCCGAGGACAATGGCTGCGCTAACAAGCCTCATGACCCGCTTTTGCGCGGGGGAAGACAGCTGGCTAGCAAGATGCAGCACCAGCGACCCGAGTACATCCGAGATCAGAGATGGAAACAGAAAATCACGGCACAGAAAGGATCAGCGCCAGAATAAAGAAAAAAGCCCAAAGAACACGGCGGTCAACGCCGGAATCAAAAGCTCGCGGCCAAACAATAAAACACCGCCTCTTAAGGACAACAGTGACGAGCTATCCAACTTAAACAAAATTTTGGATCGGATATGTCAAATCCACAGTACCTCCGGAAGGCCTGCAAACCACACCCACCGAGATTGTTGGGTTTTTAAACAGTCCGGCAGACTAAATGCCAAACACAAGGGGCACGACGCGCCAAGTGAGGACGATGACGAACCCCACCAGCAGAGCACCAGAAAACAAAAGACTTTCCCACAAGAAGTCAAAGCAGTAAACTCACTTCATGTGATAGTACGGAAAAACAATGCGGCACCCGCTAAGATAGGTGTCGCACGGTCCACCCCAGCGGAACCTCGAGATTGGATGTCAAAACCAATCACTTTCGACCACCTGGATTATTCTAGAAGTATTCGAAACGCAGGATGGACTGCTCTGATATTGGATCCTATAAAGGACGGACTACAATTTACACAAGTCCTGATGGACGGTGGCAGCGATTTAAACCTGCTATATCCGAACACAATCCGCAAATTGGGGATAGACCTTACTAAAATTCCACATAGCCGCACTTCCTTTAAAGGAGTGACGCCAGGCCCTTACGCCAAGTGCACAGGCTCCTTATTACTAGAAGTTGTGTTCGGGTCACCTGACAACTTCCGATGCGAAAAGCTAATCTTTCATGTCGCCCCATTTAAAAGTAGCTATCAAGCACTATTGGGACGTGAAGCTTTTGTCCGCTTTAACGCAATACCACATTACGTGTCTCTTACACTTAAAATGCCCGGTCCACGTGGCATCATTTCATTAAAAGGGTCATTCAAAGACCCCGAACACGGCTAGATGAGTCCGGAATAAATAAGCTAGGGGCTCCCTAGCCGCACACCCCTTCACAAGGGGCTGTGCATATAAGCAATATTGAGCTAATATAGGCTCAACTTTATTAATTTATCAATATTTCAATTATTTATGCACTTTTCGCACGATTTCTTTTCAAACTAAATTCCTCTCTTTTTACAGATGAACAACGTGCACACCCGTCCAGGATACGGCACAACGGAGACACAGGCGCAGACGTGCAGTAGGGACCCGTTGCAAGGATTCTTTTCAGATTAAGACCCTGCGTAAACCTTTTTTACTGTCTCTTGTCGCTATAATCCCCTGGTTTCTCATAATAACCAGAGAGGAGACTGACGTTTTGGCATCAGAGGACCTCGCCCGTACCTGGACACTAGGGGCTTAGGGCATTGTTCTGCCCGTTATTATAAAGACCGAACACCTTAGGGAGTGTTCGGCGTCTCGAGTTAGGCCTTATATGCATCAGCTCCGAATCATGTCTTTGGTCAAAGAGCTACCCGAAGCGCAAGCTGCTGCCAGAATTTGACGAGGAAGCCATAGAGCACCCACAGTCAAAAAACAAAGAGGCCGCCTGGCCGGATAGACGGCCAGATGACAGGCCAAAAACCACAAGTGGTGCCACACTCGAGCCGACTCATGATCCTGGGAAAACAGATGGCCCAGCCAGGTCCATTTACGGGCCAAAGAAGAGGGCCCCAGGAAGCAATACAACACGCCAAGTGTCCGAAGACAGTGGTACACCCAAATACAAGGGCGCCGCACACCCACTATGTTTCACCAGCGAGGTGCTGGATCATGAATTCCCAGCAGGATTTAAACCCATAAACATAGAGGCCTATGACGGAACAACAGACCCTGGAGCCTGGATAGAAGATTATATACTACATATACACATGGCTAGAGGAGACGATCTCCACGCCATAAAATACCTACCCCTCAAGCTCAAAGGGCCAGCCCATCATTGGCTCAAAAGCCTCCCAGAAAACACTGTTGGAAGTTGGGAAGAGCTCGAGGACGCGTTTAGAGCAAAGTTTCAAGGAACTTATGTCCGCCCTCCGGATGCAGATGATCTAAGTCATATAACTCAACAGCCCGGAGAGTCAGCGCGCAAATTCTGGAACAGGTTCCTCACCAAAAAGAACCAAATAGTCGACTGTCCGGACACTGAAGCCTTAGCAGCTTTTAAACACAATGTCCGAGACGAATGGCTCGCCAGACACCTCGGCCAAGAGAAGCCGAGGACAATGTCCGCGCTAACAAGCCTCATGACCCGCTTTTGTGCGGGAGAGGATAGCTGGCTAGCAAGACGCAGCACCAGCGACCCAAGTACATCCGAGATCAGAGATGCAAACGGAAAATCACGGCGCAGAAAAGAGCAACGCCGGAATAAAGAGAAAAGCCCAAAGAGCACGGCAGTCAACGCCGGATTCAAAAGCTCGCGGCCAAACAACAAAACACCGCCTCTTAAGGATAACAGCGATGAGCTATCCAACTTAAACAAGATTTTTGGTCGGATATGTCAAATCCACAGTACCCCCGGAAGGCCTGCAAACCACACCCACCGAGATTGTTGGGTTTTCAAATAGTCCGGCCGACTAAACGCCGAACACAAGGGGCTCGACGCGTCAAGCGAAGATGATAAACCCCACCAGCAGAGCACCGGAAAACAAAAGAATTTCCCATAAGAGGTCAAAGCAGTAAATTCACTTCATGTGATAATACGGAAAAGCAGTGCGGCACCCGTTAAAATGGGTCTCGCACGGTCCAACCCAGCGGAACATAGAGATTGGACATTAAAACCAATCACTTTCGACCACCTGGATTATTCCAGAAGCGTTCGAAATGCAGGATGGACTGCCCTGATATTGGATCCTATAATCGACGGACTACAATTTACACAAGTCCTGATGGACGGAGGCAGTGACTTAAACCTGCTGTATCCAAACATAATCCGCAAGTTGGGGATAGACCTTACTAAAATTCGACACAGCCGCACTTCCTTTAAAGGAGTGACGCCAGGCCCTTACGGCAAGTGCACAGGCTCCCTATTACTAGAAGTTGTGTTCGGATCACCGAACAACTTTCGATGCGAAAAACTAATCTTTCATATCGTCCCATTTAAAAGTAGCTATCAAGCACTCTTGGGACGAGAAGCTTTTGTCCGCTTCAACGCCATACCACATTACGCGTCTCTTACACTTAAGATGCCCGGTCCACGTGGCATCATTTCAGCGTGAGGGTCATTTAAAGACCCTGGACACGGTCAGACGAGTCCGGCATAAGTAAGCTAGGGGCTCCCTAGCCGCACATCCCTTCACAAGGGGCTGCGCGCACAAGCAACAGCGGTTCACACAGACTCCACTTTACTTATTTATATTTCTTCCTTTGTATATATCTTTCGCACGAGTTCCTTTCAAACTAAGTTCCTCTCTTTTTACAAATGAACAACGTGCACACCCATCCAGGATAATGGCACAACGGAGACACAGGCACAGACGTGCAGCAGGGACCCGTCACGAGGATTCTTTTCAGATTAAGACCCTGCGTAAACCTTTTTTACTGTCTCTTGTTGTTATAATCCCTTGGTTTCTCATTATAACCAAGGCGGAACCTGACGTTTTGGCATCGGCCGCATCAGAGGACCATGCCCGTACCTGGACACCAGGGGCTTAGGGCATTGTTCTGCCCATTATTACAAAGACCGAACACCTTAGGGAGTGTTCGGCGTCTCGAGTTAGGCCTTATATGCATCAGCTCCGAATCATGTCTTTGGTCAAATGTTGGGTTTGCCCGGCTCCTGTGTTTTGCTGCCTTACGTTCCGTATCATCGGCTAACGCGGCACCAGGAGAACTACTGCGATTGTGCCCCAGTTCGGCTGGGCGAGCACCTCAGTAGAGAAAGCCGAAAACTGACTGTCATGATATAGCGAGAGACTGGTCAACCACTCGATCGACTACCAGAATGTTTAGAATTCCCCGCTTTGACGAAGGACAGTTTCCCGGTCAGGCACACACGCGCCCCGAATTCGGAGAAGCGCGGTGCCCCAAGGGGCTATATCGTAGCCCCACCCTCGAACTCCACTGGCTAAGTGAAAGTGATAAAGCATCATAGTCCGGATTGCCTCGTTTGCTACGCTACCATCTCCTTAACAGGACCGAGACGTCGGATTAAGTGTGAAAACACGCTATTTTTTGCGAACACCCCCGCACCTTGTGCGTGGGGGCTGAAGCCGAAGACTGCAATCTTTCAGGTTATACAAATGTATACATAAATGGCCGCATAGGAGATATTTTAATACTTGGAATGCACAAGTATAAAAAGCGGTTACATCATAATCATTGTTTTACAAGATAAAACGTTCATTTGAACGTGACATTTTTTTAGCACTCTGACTCTATTACACGAGCGCCACGCATAACTTCCCCAAAATAGTGCTCAGCGGGTAACCGGCTTTCGTCCGAACCTTGGGCTGCAATAGCGGTGGCATCCATCTCTGTCCAATGTGTCTTCACACGGGCAAGGGCCATCCGCGCACCTTCTATGCAGGCCGACCGCTTCATCTCCTTGATATGCGGCACCGCTCCAAGAAATTGCTGCAATAAGCCGAAATAGCTCGTCGCCTTGGGCCTCTCTGGCCAGACATGAGCCACGATATCAGTCATGGCAAGTCCGGACAATCTGTTTAGCTCAGCCCATTCGGCCAACCGATCGGTCAATGGAAGTGAACGATCCGGACTATGGAATTGAGACCAAAATAGCTCTTCCGTCTTGTGATCCTTCTGGCTCCGGAAGTGCACAACGGCATCAGCCGCACTTGCCGCTAAGTCCATATATGGATCCTCCGGACCCCACAGCTGGCCAAGTTGGGCATACTTTGGATTCATAAACCGGCGACGTAGCAGAAAAGGCCTGCCAGCCACAATATCTCTGGCCTAGCACAGCTCCTCCTTCATAGCCCGCATTGCAGAACGGGCATCCTTGGCCTCAGCGGTGGCCTTCCCCAGGTCTTCCCGCTCCGATAGGCGCTCCTTTTCAAGAGCCTCGTTGCGGTCGGCAGCATCCTTCAATTTCACGGCCAATTCGGCCATCTTTTCTCTGCTTAGGCAGTGTGCAGCCTTTTCGGCTTTCAACTCCTCGGCCGCCCTCGAGGCAGCCGCATCACTCTTTCGGGCTTGCTCCTTAGCTTGAGCAAGCTCGGCCCGAAGGCTCTCCACAGCAGCAGCACCGTCTGTATCACAGCATATATATTGTCAGAAGCGGGCTTTGACTCCCTTAAATAAGTGACTATGGAGAATTCATTTACCTTGCGACTCATCAAGTCGCCGGTTGACAAGCGCGATGTCCGCATCCGCCACATCGAGTTGCCGCATTAACTCGACAACTCCACTAGTCCGGCTAGCCCCCGGACAATCCGCCACCTGCATAGGAAGGGCGACATTCAATACCTGCAATTTTGATCCTCGGCACGCTGTCGCTTTTGACAACCTGCCGAGTCTCAGGGGCTACTATCTATACAGGGCGCACTTCTATGTGCAAAACTGTCAAAAAGGTGCGTCGTTCTTGTGTACCTCAAATCCCGCCAGCAAACTCCTGACGGCATTATGCAATCCGCTTTCGACGGACGAAATCCTTCCAATCACCATACTCATCAAAGCACGGTGATCTTCTGAGACGGACGCCCTCTCAAGCAGACTCTTCAGCTCCCCCGGCCGGACACTAGTCGGCGCCGAACTCTCCGGCTCCACCGGACTCTGGGATACCCTCCGCGACGATACTTCAGGCTCGTCTGCCCTGTCCGACGGCGTAGCAGACGGAGGCATTTCGCTCTCCATCATCTCCGGACGAAGATCCCCCGAAGACGAACTCATCTGAGAAGTCCGCAGATCTGAACTATAAGGCAAAAATTTCGGTTATCCACAGAAGCACAAATAGGGGTATTTTCTTATTAATGAACTCCCCTTTTCCTACTCACGGCTCGCTGGAGGGCTGATCCTTTAGAGACGATTATACGTCTGGGTTCTCCCCGGACGCAGGACCCCCCGGTGAAGATTTCTTCCCCTGTTTAGGGGCTTTGGCCTCCGGATCTTCGGAGGCGGTCCTCTTCTCCCCCTGGAAGGAGGGATTTTCGATCCCCCCCTCTTCAAGCGCTCCCTTGAGCGAGGTGATAGCTCTTCTATTTTCCCCATCGCCCCCTTCAATGGGCGCAACCTCCAACATTCTGACCAGCACGGGCTCCGGTGCGGTCTCTGGGAGGGGGGCCGGACACCTTATCAGCTTTGATCGCGCTACCCACTCCTGATGAAGAGTAATGGGTCAGGAGGAGAATTTTAGAAAAGCAAATAAATAGAACGTCCGGACTATGAGCTACTTACGTGAGTATCCAGGCGATTGCAGCTTAGGCCTGCGTCCTCGATCAATTCCGGACATGCCACCTGCGGTCCGAAGAACAACTTGTACATCTCCATGGGTGTCGTACCCATGAAGTGCTGGAGAATTCGAGGTCCCTCTGGATTGAACTCCCATAACCGGAGAGGACGGCGTTTGCAGGGCAGAAGACGCCTGATTAGCATAACCTGCATCACCACAACCAGATTGATCTCCCTCGCTTGGAGGTCTCGAATCCGGCCCTGCAATAAAGGCACGTCTTCGGACGGCCCCCAATTGAGCCCTTGGTTGACCCACGACATCAGTCGGCGTGGAGGTCCCGGGCGGAATGAAGGCGGCGGCTTTTGCTTGCTGCCCTTCGGAGCGGTGATATAGAACCACTCCTGCTGCCACAAGCCGAGCTCCTCTTGAAAGGAGCCCTCGGGCCATGGGGCATCGGCCCTTCTGCTTATGGCCGCCATGCCGCACTCCGCTTGACGCCCCCCGATCATCTTCCGCTCCACATTGAAGGTCTTCAGCCACAGGACGAAGTGGGGAGTGACGCGGAGGAAGGCTTCGCAGACGATAATGAATGCGGAGATATGGAGGATGGACTCCGGAGCCAAGTCGTGAAAATCCAGCCCGTAGTAGAACATGAGCCCTCTCACGAAGGGGTCCGTCGGGAAGCCTAAACCCCAACGGAGGTGGGATACGAAGACGACGTACTCACCGGGCTCGGGAGTAGGCACGGCCTGCCCTTGGGCGGGCAGCCTGTGCGAAATCTCGTATGACAGGTACTTGGCCTCACGCAGCTTTAGCACGTCCTCCTCCGTGACGGAGGAGGGCATCCACCGACCCTGAAGGTCAGAGCCGGACATTGTTGGAGGTCCGAAGCACTCGAATCTAGGGCTCTGGGTGTTGGAACTTGGAGCAAGGAGAGGACTCGATGGAAGATTGAAGACAAGAAATGAGCCTTGGTCCTCTTATAAAGGGGGAAAATACCAAGAGCCGTCTCCGTGACCGTTTGGGATTCACCTCCGATAGAGGAGACGTGGCGACGGGCACGGTTGGGCTACCCACGCTCGTATTGATGAGAATACCGGAATAAGGGGAACACGATCTCTGCTTCGACAAGATGTGCCAAGGAAACCGCTTCGCTAAACGTGGTGAGGTGGTATAATAAAAAACGATTCAATTAAAGGCTTGGTAGTGGCGTGACGTCATGCCGCATAATACGTCAGCAGATTGGACTTGTGTACATTTTATTCTCTATACGGAGGAATGTGGAATTTATTTTGCAGAGCCGGACACTATCCTGGTGTTCATGATCTTCTCTGGATTATTCAAAGGAGGAACCCGCCTTGCAATGCCGAACATTATGCGCGCCGGACTTATCGTCATTGAAGCCTGGTTCAGGGGCTACTGAGGGAGTCCTGGACTAGGGGGTGTCCGGACAGTCGGACTATCATCGTCCGCCGGACTCCAAGACTACGAAGATACAAGATTGAAGACTCCGTCCCGTGTCCGGATGGGACTTTCCTTGGCGTGGAAGGCAAGCTTGGCGATACGGATATGTAGATCTCCTACCATTGTAACCGACTCTGTGTAACCCTAGCCATCTCCGGTGTCTATATAAACCGGAGGGCTTTAGTCCGTAGGACACAACATACATTACAACAATCATACCATAGGCTAGCTTTAGGGTTTAGCCTCCTTGATCTCGTGGTAGATCCACTCTTGTACTACCCATATCATCAATATTAATCAAGCAGTACGTAGGGTTTTACCTCCATCAAGAGGGCCCGAACCTGGGTAAAACATCGTGTCCCTTGTCTCCTGTTACCATGCGCCTAGACGCACAGTTCGGGACCCCCTACCCGAGATCCGCCGGTTTTGACACCGACACCCCTCGATCATCTTCAGCTCCACATTGAAGGTCTTTAGCCACAGGCCGAAGTGGGGGGTGACACGGAGGAAGGCTTCGCAGACGACAATAAATGTGGAAATATGGAGGATGGACTCCGGAGCCAAGTCGTGGAATTCCAACCCATAGTAGAACATGAGCCCTCTCACAAAAGGATCCATCGGGAAGCCTAAACCCCGACGGAGGTGGGATACAAAGATGATGTACTCGCCGGGCTCGGGGGTGGGGATGGCCTGCCCTTCGGCGGGCAACCTGTGCGAAATCTTGTAATACAGGTACTTGGCCTCTCGCAGCTTTAGCACGTCCTCCTCCGTGACGGAGGAGGGCATCCACCGGCCCTGAAGGTCGGAGCCGGACATTGTTGAAGGTCTGAAGCACTCGAATCTGGGGCTCTGGGTGTTGGAACTTGGAGCAAGGAGAAGATTTGATGGAGGATTGAAGAAAAGAAACGAGCCTTGGTCCTATTATAAAGAGGGAGAATACCAAGAGCCGTCTCCATGACCATTCGGGACTCGCCTTCTATAGAGGAGGCGTGGCGACGGGCGCGGTTGGGTTACCCACGTCCGTGTTGATGAGAATCCCGGAATAAGGGGAACACGATCTCTGCTTCGACAAGACGTGCCAAGGAAACCGCTTCGCTAAACGCGCTGAGGTGGTATAATAAAAAACGATTCAAGTAAAGGCTTGGTAGTGGTATGACGTCATGCCACAAAATACGTCAGCAGATTGAACTTGTGTACATATTATTCTCTCTACGGTGGAATGTGGAATTTATTTTGCAGAGCCGGACACTATCCTGGTGTTCACAATCTTCTATGAATTATTCGGAGGAGGAACCGGCCTTGCAATGCCGAACATTATGCGCGCCGGACTCATCGTCATTGAAGCCTGGTTCAGGGGCTACTAAGGGAGTCCTGGACTAGGGGGTGTACGGACAGCCGGACTATCATCATCAGCCGGACTCCAAGACTATGAAGATACAAGATTGAAGACTTCGCCCCGTGTCCGGATGGGACTTTCCTTGGCGTCGATGTAACGCCCCGGATTCGATGCGCCAGGTGTCCGCCAGTTTTTCGCCGTCGTTGCCATGTCATTTGCTTGCATGTTGCACTTTGCCATGTCATCATATGCATTTCATATCATGTCATCATGTGCATTTCATTTTGCATACGTGTTCGTCTCATGCATCCGAGCATTTTCCCCGTTGTCCGTTTTGCAATCCGGCACTCCTATGTTCCCCGGCGTCCCTTTTTGTCTTCTGTTGTGAGCAGGTATTAAACTTTCTCGGAATGGCCCGAGGTTTGCCAAGCGGCCTTGGTATAGCACCGGTAGACCGCCTGTCAAGTTTCGTGCCATTTGGAGCTCGTTTGATACTCCAACGGTTAACCGGGTAACCGTAAAGCCCTCTTTGAGTTGCAGCCCAACACCCCTTCCAAAGTGGCCCAAAACCCACCAAACTCCCCTCCATGCTCTCGGTCGTTCGATCACGATCGCGTGGCCGAAAACCGCTCCTCATTTGGACTCTCCTAGCTCCCTCTACCTATATATTTGTGCCTCCCCTGTCCAAATCCGGGTCCAAAACCCTAGCCTCCTCTTCCCCGCGCCGCCGGACGCGTCTGCGACGGCCGGACATGTCGGCCCCGCTTTCCTCGTCCAACCGCAGCGCGCCACATGTCCCTCGCGCCGCCGCAGGCCCTCCCTGAGCCCGTCACCGGCCCGCCCCGGGCGCGATCGGGCCCCGAGCGCCCGCGTACCCGCCGCCGTCTCCCCGCTGCCTCGCCCGTCTGGATCGGGTGGATCCCGATCCCGACCACCTCTGCACGCCGGAGTAGTGCCGCCGCCTCTTCCCGGCCCTGCCCGCCGGACTTCGCCGGAGTGCGCCGCCATCAGCAGGTGGAGGCCGCCCTCCCTCTCCTTCCTCCGGTGCCCTCTCTGCCTCACCTGTTATCCCTCTCTCTCCCGCAGGTCCTCAACCCCGCCATGGAACCGCGCCTCCCGGAGCCCCATCACCGTCCCCTTCGCCGGATCTGGAGTCCCAGCGTCAGCCTTCACCGGTTTTGGCCGGATCCGGGCCTCGCCGGCCCCGCTAGCCCCGCCGGACCCCCACCCGCGCCGCCGAGATGCCATGGCCCCTCCCTGCGTGCTCGTGTGGGCACGAGGAAGAGGACGAGTTCCCCTCTCGACCACATGGGCCGGCCCAGCTGCGGCCCGCCACGTCCTTCCCCTTCTTGGGCCAAGAAATGGGTGAGAAACCCTCTTTCCCCCGACCCCGGCCGCCTCCTCCGACCTCCCTCCGGCCGCTCTCCGGCGAGCTCGCGCCGCCGCCTCGCAACCCGTGCACGAAGGTTGACTTCCCCCCCCTCTGTAAAACGCCTAAGTCCCCGTTTCTATGTAAATAATCATGCCATGTTCATGCCATCACATCTCTGCATCCGTAGCACCGTTTTGTACGTGTAATATGTCAAATTGTTCGCCTCGACGAGTACTTCATTTCATTACATTGCATCATTTTCATTTGAGCTCATCTTGATGCCCGAAATGCTGTTGGAAGAGCGCATGTTGATGTTAATCTGCTGAAACTGTTATAACTTGCTCATTTGTCATTTTTGCCATGATTGATGTGTGCATCATATGAGGTTGATGTCTTCATGTGTTTTGATCTATGTCATGCCATCTTTCCAGGGGTGTATGCCATGTATTTTTGTGATCAATGTGGTGACTAGCACAAGCATGCAAACTAGGCTTCGTGATATTGCTGATTTTAGTCCCTGTTCTGCTGTTATTTTGATGCCATGTAAACTTGATGCTACAGAGAGATCCATGCATATTTTGAGTTACTTCAGTAAGGGTGTTTTGAACATATGGTTATTGTCTATCCATTCATTCCCTTTTTTGCAATTATGGAGTATCCTAGCATGTCATTTGAGTGCTCTACTTTTGCTTCAAAATGTTTCCTGGCAGATTGTTTACGTGTTATTCAATTTGGCCAAGCTTGCTATAGTTGATCCTTGCATGCTATGGACTTGTTCTTGACTTGGTTTGTTTCACAAACATGTCTTCTTGATGATGCTATGCTTATCTTGTCATGCAATGACTTGTGATGAGTGAATCGAGCTTGTTAAGTAGTGTACTTGCTGTTGCTGTTTTCCTGACAGATTCTGTTATATTTTGTTACTATGTTAACATGTTGCTACTAATCATTCTATGCATAATCTGGAGATGCTCTATAAACATATTTTTATCTACATGTCTTGCTCTATCCATTCATGCCCCTGGTTGCATTTATAGCTTGTTGTAGATTGCTCATATCTTGCTCCAAAGTTACTTCATAATGTTGTTGTCAACCTGTTAACATTAAGTTCAATGTTTCCATGATTGTTTCCTAGTGATCCATGCACCCTATGAACTTGCTCTTGCCATGCTTAGCTTCATAAACATGCCTTCTTACTGTTGGTTGCCTTGCCATGCCTTGTATTGCTCTGTAGTGAGTGGTTCAAGCTCATGAACATGCCTACTTATTGTTGTTCCTGCCATGTATGAATCTGTAATATAACTTGCCATGTTTATATGGGTGCCATCATATTTTTTGATCCTTTTTGGCTCATGGTCAGTAAGGGACTTTTGATCTATGCTATCAGTAGATTCATGCCATGCCTTTGTTTGCCATGATAAGTTCTTGTAACATGTTGTTTGATAGCTCTAAACATTGCAACCTGATGTTATTTCTGCTAAAGTCTGAAACTGTTATAATTTGCAATATCTCCATGTGTTTTTGAGCATGTTCTTGTTGTTTCTGGAGATAGCTCAGTGTTCATGTTTTGTTATGCTTTACCTGTACTTCATGACCATGCCTTTTGTTATTTCATTGGGATGCTGTAGCTTGTTGTTTTGATGCTTGCAATATGCCTAGTTGCTGTTATGGACAGATTGTTGTTATGACTTGTATAGAGTGTATGTGTTGAACCGTTGCTCCGTTTTGAGTGTGCTTTATATGAAACTTGCTTGATTTTGCATGTAGCTTCCTATTATCATGTTGCATCCTTGTTTTGAGGTGTTTGCTTGATGTTTGTATGCATTTTGCATCAATACCATGTTTAACTTGTTTTTGCTCATATCTTCTAGGCCGTAGCTCCGAATCTAATGAACTTTATATGTAACTTGACTAGAATCTCGTGTAGATCATCTTGGTGCATCTTAACTTGCTGTTTAACAACTTGAACATAAGGTTTATTCAGTTCTGGACCAATTTCGAAATTTGCATATGAGGACTTACCGGAATTGTTATATGTTGTTCCCGGCCTCATTTAAACTTGCCTTGATGTGTTGTTCTTGTTTGCATCATCTCTTGCCATGAGTAGCTTCATGTAGCTTTGTCATGCATCATGCTTGTTGTGCATCATGTCTTGTTCATGTGTGGTGTGTTTACCATGTTGTGTGCTTCTTCTCGATAGTTCCCGTTTCGTTGCGATCGTGAGGATTCGTTCGTCTACGTGTGGTTCGTCTTCGTGGCTTCATCTTCTTCATGGACTCGTTCTTCTTCCTAGCAGGATTTCAGGCAAGATGACCGCTACCTTGGATCTCACTACTATCATTGCTATGCTAGTTGCTTCGCTCTATCGCTATGCTGCGCTACCTATTACCTGTTTATCAAGCCATCCCAAATTGCCATGAACCTCTAACCTTTGACACCATTCCTAGCAAACCGTTGTTTGGCTAGGTTACCGCTTTGCTCAGCCCCTCTTATAGCGTTGCTAGTTGCAGGTGAAGTTGAAGATTTCTCCATGGTGGACAGGATTTTGGTTGGGATATCACAATATCTCTTTTATATTATTAATGCATCTATATATTTGGTAAAGGGTGGAAGGCTCGGCCTTATGCCTGGTGTTTTGTTCCACTCTTGCCGCCCTAGTTTCCGTCATACCGGTGTTATGTTCCCGAATTTTTGCGTTCCTAACGCGGTCGGGTGATTTATGGGACCCCCCTGACAGTACGCTTTGAATAAAACTTGTCCAGCAAGGCCCAACCTTGGTTTTACCATTTGCCTCACCACCACCTATACCCTTCCCTTGGGTCGGCCAACCCGAGGGTCATCTTTATTTTAGCCCCCCCCCCCGGGCCAGTGCTTGTCTAAGTGTTGGTCCGAACTGAGCTGCCTGCGGCGCCACCTCGGGGAAACTCGAAGTCTGGTTTTACTCGTAGCTAGTCTCATCCGGTGTTGCCCTGAGAACGAGATATGTGCAGCTCCTATCGGGATTGTCGGTGCATCGGGCGGCTTTGCTGGTCTTGTTTTACCATTGTCGAAATGTCTTGTAAACCGGGATTCCGAGACTGATCGGGTCTTCCTGGGAGAAGGTCTATTCCTTCGTTGATCGCGAGAGCTTGTCATGGGCTAAGTTGGGACACCCCTGCAGGGTATAAACTTTCGAGAGCCGTGCCCGCAGTTATGTGGCAGATGGGAATTTGTTAATGTCCGGTTGTAGATAACTTGACACCAGATCCGAATTAAAACGCATCAACCGCGTGTGTAGCCGTGATGGTCTCTTCTCGGCGGAGTCCGAGAAGTGAACACAGTTTCTGGGTTATGTTTGACGTAAGTAGGAGTTCAGGATCACCTCTTGATCATTACTAGTTGACGACCGTTCCTTTGCTTCTCTTCTCGCTCTTATTTGCGTATGTTAGCCACCATACATGCTTAGTCACTGCTGCAACCTCACCACTTTACCCCTTCCTTTCCCATTAAGCTTTGCTAGTCTTGATACCCATGGTAATGGGATTGCTGAGTCCTCGTGGCTCACAGATTACTACAACAACAGTTGCAGGTACAGGTTATGCGTTGATCATGACGCGAGAGCGATGCTTGCTTGTGTTGAGTTCTTCTTCTGCTTCTTAGATCAGGGGATAGGTTCCAGGTCAGCAGCCTGGGCTAGCAGGGTGGATATTGTTTGAGTTTCTATTTATGATTCATCCGTAGTCGGATGTTGTTCTTGTATGTTGTATTGTTGTATTCGTGTGGCATTGTATGCCTTATGTATGTATCCCTATCTATTATGTAATGTTGATGTAATGATATCCACCTTGCAAAAGCGTTTCAATATGCGGGTCTATCCTTAGTGGGACCTTTGAGTTCCTTTTGGATAGGGTCGCATATTGGGCGTGACAGTGGAAGGCAAGCTTGGCGATACAGATATGTAGATGTCCTACCATTGTAACCGACTCTGTGTAACCCTAGCCCTCCCTGGTGTCTATATAAACTGGAGGGTTTTAGTCCGTAGGATGAACAACCATTACAACAATCATACCATAGGCTAGCTTCTAGGGTTTAGCCTCCTTGATCTCGTGGTAGATCCACTCTTGTACTACCCATATCATCAATATCAATCAAGCAGGAGTAGGGTTTTACCTCCATCGAGAGGGCCCGAACCTGGGTAAAAACATCGTGTCCCTTGTCTCCTGTTACCATCCGCCTAGACGCATAGTTCGGGACCCCCTACCCGTGATCCGCCGGTTTTGACACCGACACCCGTCACCAAGGAAGTAGAGAAATCTGCAACCACCTGTTTTGCGGCAGCTACCGCTGTTGCGACTGTCTGAGATGATTTCTTCTCAACCGCAATCTCAACCTTCTTGTCGATGTTTTCTTCAGTTAACCTCCGTCTTTCCTTTCTCTCCTCCATGGTCTCACGGTAGTACTTCTTCCACGTGGCGCCGTCTCCGTCATCGTGCACGCGTCCATACGACGGATGAGTATCCACCGGTTGTCGTTTCAATATGTTCAACGCCCGGGTGAATGGAGTGTCCCACTTGGGCCTCGCCAATGCCTGAGACGGCGAGTCGCTTTCGGCCGCAATCCGGTGCTGCTCTCTCTACAAAAGGCACAAGGATCGTTTACAAATATGACTAATGTGTGCAGTCGAATTGATCAGAAACTAAAATTACCAGCAGTCTCATGAACTCTGTAATGACCGGTGTTGTCTCGTAAACCTTCTTCACTAGGTCCCAACGGTGCCGGGCCCTCAGGACGTCACGCTCCCGCGGGACGGTGAAATCCGCCAAGGGGTCTGGGATGCCCAGACTCGCGGCTTGCGCGTCCTCCTTGGCCCATTTGGACCTCTTTCCGCCGTAACCATGGCTTCCAAGGTGGTGGCTCCCAATGTTCCTCTCTTGAAGGCCCTTCATGTACTTAGACTTTTTTGGCAGCTTCGGCCTCACAAGCCTCCTTGAATATTTGAAACTGCTCTTCCGTGATTGTCTGATTATGCTTTACAATCTCGGAGTAGGGTTCCTTCTTGTCGATGATCCTTGCTTTCACTCGAGTTTTCCAGGCGGCCAACGCGTCGCTAAACTTGGTCATGGTGTGTTTGTTTATCTTGTTCATTGTCGGGTCCTCGTTTGGATCTTCATAATCCTTCTCATTCCGGTCCGGGAACAAGAATATCCGGTGAAACTTCTTTAGGAGGGAGCTCCTCATATTTTCTATCTTCTGTAGTTTCTCATCATTGATGGTGGCGGTTGTCCGTACGATGCAGCCTATTTGATTACCGTAGCATCGACGCGCTTCCTCGGGCGCCTTTGTCTCAAAAATGCCGTAGTCCACCTCCGTGACCACCAGTCTAGTAGTCCTGAGTTTGTTAGGAAGTAGTTGCCTCTTTGCTTTCGATTCTACACCGGCTCCGCTCCCCGAGGCAGCAACGGTTTCAGTCTCAGCGCTGGTCTCGATGCCGGTCTGAGTCTCAGGGCCGGTCTCAGTCTCAGCACCGGTCTGCGTGTCGGTCTCAGTCCCCGATGCCACCAGTGGGCCCAGCAACAACATCGGTTGATCATCGGTAAGGCTAAAAAATTTGTCTGCCGCCCGGTAGATGTCGTCGCAATCACCAGAACCCTGTCCTTCATCGTTGCTAGCCATGTTTCCTATGATTAAATCTAGTCAATTAATTCTAGACCTAATAAAATGAATAATGACATAAAAAGGCCTATTGTTTTGCAGGAATGTTGACTCCTTCCTGTTGCGGCAAATCCCGGGCACTCGATATGTCCTAGTTTGTAGCACAAGTCATGCCGAAATTCACGGAAAATTTTGGCATGACCTTTGCTAAAAATTGAACAAATCGAGAACCTGAAATTTGCCGGAACAGAAATGAATCAACATTCCAGCAAAACATAGGCCACTCAGCATCATTACCTGGAAACAGTGTTCAAATATCCCTCTTCGACACCGCAACACATGTCCAAATATACACGAGCAACCACATGTCCAAATTTAACAAGCTAATTCAAAAACAAAGTGAAGAAGAAAATTCATTTAACTACTAATAGAACAAAATTCAGTTAACTTTAGTGCTCTATAATGATGAAAGGAAAAAAATCAGTTAACTACTAATTTCATTCATTTGGGTTATTCATTTAACATCACCTAATTAACCTACTGTACCACTACTACTAGCAGCACTACTAACCTAATTAACCTAGCAAAACTCTAGTGCCCTAACTGAAAAACATCTAATTAACATCTACTAGTACCACTATTGCCCTAACCTAATTAACATCTACTAGTATCACTATATACTACACAAGCAGCATCTACCCTAATTAAACCCTACTTCCCTAACTAACTTCTGTTGTAAACCAAAATTTTTGCTCTAAACTAATTTTTGCTCTAACATCTACTACTTAACATCCTTTGCTCTAAACTAAATTTTTTGCTATAAACAAACTTTTGCTCTACTAATTTTTTCTCTAAAATGCAGAGAGAGAGAGAGGTGTCGTGGGGAGGGGTGGGGGACTTACAGAGAGGGGAGAGACGATGGCGGGGAGGTGCTCGGTGAGGGAGGCAGGGGCGGAGAGGGCGGGCTCGAGCACGGGCAACGGCGGTCCTGGGCGGGCTCGGGCAGTGGTGAGGTGGAGGGCGCCGACGGTGACGTCGAGGGCGGCCTCGGGCTGCGGCGGTGAGGCTGAGGGCGGTGGCGGTGAGGATGACGGCGGCCTCGGGGGGAGACGGTGAGGTTGTGGGCGTCCACGCCGGCAGGAGACGGCGGCGAAGTGGGGCGACGGCGAATTGGGGAGACGGCGGTGAGGGCGAGGGATTTGGGGAAGAAGTGAGGTGGCCGGGGGGCGGGGGGGAAATCGCTGTTTAAGTGAAACGTAACGGTAGCGTGTTTCCGAAACGCGCTATAGCTAAGTTAGCTACAGCGCGTTTCCTGAAAACCGCTACTGCTATTCCTTTATCCTTTTCCCTTTTTTCTTTTATTTTTCTATACATTTTATTTTTTTCCTTTCTCCTTTTTCTATTTCTTTCATTTTCATTTACTTTTCTACTTGTTTTTCACTTTATTTTATTTCCGTTAGCAGCAGCGCCTTACAGGTAAGCACGCTACAGCTAAGGAGAGTAGCAGTAGCGTTGGGCCAGTATACGCGCTACTGCTAGGTTGGGCTAGCCATGTGCGCCCAGTTCAAACATAGCAGCAGCGCTTTTCGCTTGTACGCGCTACTGCTAAAGTCATAGCAGTAGCGCGGTTTATTTACGTGCGCTGCTACTAAGTAGCAGTAGCGTTTGATTTTGTACAGCGCTACTGGTAACATTCTGTGTATAAGGTTTTCCCTAGTAGTGCCCCCCCAAGGGCATGGCCCCCTATCTCGTGGGCCCCCTGGACCTCCTCTGACCTCAACTCCAACTTCATATATTCCGTCTCGGGGAGAAAAAAATCAAGGAGAAAGTTTCATCGCGTTTTACGACACGGAGCCGCCGCCAAGCCCTAATCTCTCTCGAGAGGGCTGATCTGGAGTCCGTTCGGGGCTCCGGAGAGGGGGATTCGTCACCGTCGTCATCATCAACTATCCTCCATCACCAATTCCATGATGCTCACCACCGTGCGTGAGTAATTCCATCGTAGGCTTGCTGGACGGTGATGGGTTGGATGAGATTTACCATGTAATCAAGTTAGTTTTGTTAGGGTTTGATCCCTAGTATCCACTATGTTCTGAGATTGATGTTGCTATGACTTTGCTATGCTTAATGCTTGTCAGTAGGGCCCGAGTGCCATGATTTCAGATCTGAACCTATTACGTTTTCATGAATATATGTGTGTTCTTGATCCTATCTTGCAAGTCTATAGTCACCTATTATGTGTTATGATCCGACAACCCCGAAGTGACAATAATCGGGATACTTCTCGGTGATGGCCGTAGTTTGAGGAGTTCATGTATTCACTATGTGTTAATGCTTTGTTCTGGTTCTCCATTAAAAGTAGGCCTTAATATCCCTTAGTTTCCGTAAGGACCCCGCTGCAACGGGAGGGTAGGACAAAAGATGTCATACAAGTTCTTTTCCATAAGCACGTATGACTATTTACGGAATACATGCCTACATTACATTGATGAATTGGAGCTAGTTCTATATCACCCTATGTTATAACTGTTGCATGAGGAGTCGCATCCGGCATAATTATCCATCACTGGTCCATTGCCTACGAGCTTTTCACATATTGTTCTTCACTTATTTACTTTTCCGTTGCTACTGTTACAACTACTACAAAACCCCAAAAACATTTATCTTTACTTTTGCTACCGTTACCTTTATTATCATACCGCTTTTGCAACTAAACACTTTGCTGTAGATACTAAGTTATCCAGGTGTGGTTGAATTGACAACTCAACTGCTAATACTCAAGAATATTCTTTGGCTCCTCTTGTGTCGAATCAATAAATTTGGGTTGAATACTCTACCCTCGAAAGCTGCTGCGATCCCCTATACTTGTGGGTTATCAAGACTAATTTCTGGCGCCGTTGCCGGGGAGCATAGCTCTATTCTCTGAGTCACTTGGGATTTATATCTGTTGATCACTATGAAGAACTTGAAAGACGATCGAACTACTATTTTGCCCTCAACTACGAGGGTATGTAAGGAACTGCCATCTAGCTCTGCACTAGATTCTCCTTCCGTTATTAGTAGGCTTGCGACACCTAAACCTGCTACTGCTTTGAATTCTGATATGTCGCATGTTATTGATGATGCCACTTCTGCTATGCAGGATGAAACTACTTCTGTGCTTGATACTACTTTGCCATTAGGTGAATTTCTTGATGAACAACTTGCTAGATTTAGCGGGAATGAAATTACTGAAGATCCTATTACTGATGATAGTGATGATGAAGGTCCCCCCAATGATTATGTATTACCTGTTGTTCCTAAGGGTTATGTTATGAATGAAAAAGCTGCTATGGAAATTCTTGCTTGCAATAATAGAAATGATCTTAAGAAGTTATTAGCTAAATGGAAGCAGCTGTCTCTTAATGCTAGAATGAAACCCGATCTTGCTTTTGCTACTTCACCTATCTGTGTTACTGATAAGGATTATGAATTCTCTGTTGATCCGGATATTATTACTTTAGTTGAATCTGATCCTTTTTATGGCCTTGAATCTGAAACTGTTGTGGCACATCTTACCAAGTTGAATGATATTGCTACCCTGTTTACTAATGATGAGAAGTCTTGCTATTTATATATCCTTAAGATATTTCCGTTCTCATTAAAGGGTGATGCTAAGACTTGGTATAATTCTCTTGCTCCTGGTTGTGTGTGTAGTCCCTAGGATATGATTTATTACTTCTCTGCTAAATATTTCCCTGCTCATAACAAACAAGCTACCTTGCGGGAAATATATAATTTTGTGCAAATCAAAGAAGAGAGTCTCCCACAAGCTTGGGGGAGGCTTCTCTGGTTACTTAATGCTTTTCCTGATCATCCCCTTAAGAAAAATGAAATACTTGATATCTTTTATAATGGACTAACCGATGCTTCCAAGGACTACTTGGATAGTTGTGCTGGTTGTGTTTTCAGGGAAAGAACAGTCGACGAAGCTGAAATACTATTGAATAAGATGTTGACTAATGAAAATAATTGGACTCTTCCTGAGCCAATTCCTGAAGTAATTCCTGAACCAATTGAGCCAACTCCTGAGCCTATTCCTAAACCCACTCCGAAGAAGAGAGGTGTTTTATTTCTCAGTCCTGAAGATATGCAAGAGGCAAAGAAATCAATGAAAGAAAAAGGCATTAAAGCTGAAGATGTTAAGAATTTACCTCCTATTGAAGAAATACATGGTCTTAATTTACCGCCTAAAGAACCACATTGTCTTGATAACCCGACACAGGTAGTAAAGGTAAATTCTCACTATAGATACAATAAAGTTGAAATACCCTCTACTAAATTTCATAGCACATGCTTAGATGAATTTGATGACTTTATGGCTTGACAAGAAAGTTTTAATGCTTATGTTGGTAGAGATTTAAAGAATAATGCTTTCGAGATAGTACGCGTAGGTGATAATCTGGCTAGAGTTAAAGATGAACTTCACCGCGTTAGCAAATATGCTTCTATGGTTGCTACTCAAGGTAAGCAAGTACTCAAAGCTAAAAATGATTTGCTTGATGAATTGAATAATAAAAATGACTTTGCTGTTAGAGTGGCTACTAGAACTGGTAGAATGACTCAGGAACCTTTGTATCCTGAAGGCCACCCTAAGAGAATCGAGCAAGATTCTCAAAGAAATAATTTAGAGGCACCTAGTTCTTCTAAAAAGAAGAAAAAGAAAAATGATAGGACTTTGCATGCTTCTAATGAACCTACTGTAGACACACCTGAGAATCCCAATGATATTTATATTTCTAATGCTGAAACACAATCAGGTGATGAACATGAACCTATTGATAATGTTAATGATAATGTTCATGTTGATGCTCAACCTAGCAAAGACAATGATGTAGAGATTGAACCTGCTGTTGATCTTGATAACTCACAATCAAAGAATCAACGTTATGATAAGAGAGATTTTGTTGCTAGGAAGCACGGTAAAGAAAGAGAACCATGGGTTCAGAAACCCATGCCCTTTCCTCCTAAACCATCCAAGTCAAAGGATGATGAGGATTTTGAGCACTTTGCTGAAATGATTAGACCTATTTTCTTACGTATGCGCTTAACTGATATGCTGAAAGTAAATTCTTATGCTAAGTATATGAAGGATATCATCACAAATAAAAGAAAGATACCGGAAGCTGAAATTTCCACCATGCTTGCTAATTACACTTTTAAGGGTGGAATACCCAAGAAACTTGGAGATCCGGGTGTACCAACTATACCATGCTCTATTAAAAGAAATTATGTTAGAACTGCTTTATGTGATCTTAGAGCCGGTGTTAGTGTTATGCCTCTCTCTTTATATCGTAGACTAGAATTGAATAAGTTGACACCTACTGAAATATCTTTGCAAATGGCTGATAAATCAACTGCTATACCTGTCGGTATTTGTGAGGATGTGCCTATTGTGGTTGCAAATGTCACTATCTTAACGGACTTTGTTATTCTTGATATTCTCGAGGACGATAGTATGTCTATTATCCTTGGTAGACATTTTCTTAATACTGCAGGGGCTGCTATTGACTGCAACAAAGGCAATGTCACTTTTCATGTTAATGGTAATGAGCATATGGTACACTTTCCGAGGAAACAATCTCAAGTTCATAGCATCAATTCTATTGAAAAAGTTCCAACTATCATTTTTGGAGGTTTTGAATTTCCACTCCCTACTGTCAAGAAAAAGTATGATATTCTTATTGTTGGGGATTTTCATATCCCGGTTGAGGTAACTTAGTGTTATTCGAAATTTCTCTGGTTCCATGTTAATCGGAATGAGTTTGTTAACAAGACTTGATCAACCTTGTTAGTGGATTCATTTTGATGATCACGAGATGGAAGAAACTAGAAGGCACAACCTTCTGTACCCTTTTTTTACTTTCTGTTATTTAGAATAAATATAGCAAAAATAGTCTTATCTGTCTGTTTTCTGATTTATCCGTGCATTAAAAAATAGTCTGAAAATAAAAGTGCTCCAAATGCCCTGCAAATTTAGTATGATTTTTTCTGGAATATTTGAGGATTTTACGCACTAAAAACACTGCAAGAGGGGCAAGCACCAGGCCACGAGAGAGGAGGGCGCGCCCCCCTGTAGGGCACGCCCCCTATGTCGTGGGCCCCTGGTGGCCCCCTCCACTTATGCCAGCACGCACACACTTCATCTTCTATCGTGCATCATCTGTCCAGTGGGATCCGGAGATGACCAGCCAGTGGTATCCTGATTACACCTCCCACTACACTGGGGAGAGTAGCGGCGGTCCTTGGTATTAAACCAACTTAGGCCAAAAGCCTAAGCTTGGGGGAGTACGTATTTCTCACCGACTTTACATTCATGTTCACACACTAGTCGTCGGTGCTCATACTCTTTCATTGTATTATCCATGTTAGTTTCAATTTCTTTTTCTAGTTTTCTTCTTGTGTGTTTGATAAACCTTAAGAAAAACCAAAAAAAAATAGTTAAGTTTAATTTCCATGCTTGTAGTAGAAATTAAAATGAAAACCCAAAAAGATTTCTCGTTCTTCTTTTTCTTGTTGGGAGCTTTCCCGTGTAAATAGTTTTATTTTCTTTTCTTTCTTTTGGGGGTCGAGAAGACCATATTGAAAATGCTTAGTGGCTCTTATATGCATGATTGTTTATTTAACTTAGAACCCATATTACTTGTCTTCTCTCTTGAGTTGAATGCTTGCAGATTCCAGCTTAGTCCAATGCATGTGCACTCTTATTATTATACACATCGTTCGGTTGTGCAAGTGAAAGGCAATGATGACGATATATGATGACCTTATTGGGATGAGAAAAGCTGGTATTAACTCGACCTCTCTTGTTTTTGTAAATATGATGATTCATCGTTCCTGAGTCAGCTATTGTGAAGTAAACATATTTGCAATGACATTTAAAGATTATAGTTGCTTGTGCCATGCTTGATTAGCTATGATTTATAATGGTTTACCTTGCGTGCCAACATGCTATTAGAATGATTATGATGTGATATGATGGGATGGTATCCTCCTTTGAATGTATTAAGTGACTCGACTTGGCACATGTTCACGCATGTAGTTGAATCAAATCAACATAGCCTTCATGATATTTATGTTCATGGTGGATTATATCCTACTCATGCTTGTACTCGGTGTATATTAATTTTAATGCATGTTTACGACTGTTGTCGCTCTCTCAGTTGGTCGCTTCCCAGTCTTTTGCTAGCCTTCACCTGTACTAAGCGGGAATACTGCTTGTGCATCCAAACTCCTTAAACCCCAAAGTTGTTCCATATGAATCCACTCTACCTTCCTATATGCGGTATTTACCTGCCGTTCCAAGTAAATTTGTATGTGCCAAACTCCAAACCTTCAAATGAAATTCTGTTTTGTATGCTCGAGCAGCTCATGTTTCAACTAGGGCTGCCTATATCTTCCATGCTAGGTGGGTTATTCTCAAGAGGAGTGGAATCTGCTCCTCATTCACGAGAAAGGGCCAGTAACCGGGATGCCCAGTCCCATGATCCAAAAGATCAAAGCAAATCAAAATAATTAAACAAAACTCCCCCAGGGCTGTTGTATGTTGGAGGCACTCGTTGTTTCGAGCAAGCCATGGATTGATGCTTGTTGGTGGTTGGGGGAGTATAAACCTTTACCATTGTGTTTGGGAACTACCTATAATGCATGTAGTATGGAAGATACAACCATCTCATAGTTGTTGCGTTGACAGAAAAAGTATGCCGCTCAAAATGTTATTCAATCTCTATTTTAAAATCGAGCTCTGGCACCTCTACAAATCCCTGCTTCCCTCTGCGAAGGGCCTATCTATTTACATTTATGTTGAGTCATCACCCTTCTTACTAAAAAGCACCCGCTGGAGAGCACACTGTCATTTGCATTCATTATTATTGGTTTATATTGGGTATGACTTGACTGGATCTCTTTTACCATGAATTACAATGTTTAGTCAGTCCTTGATCTTTAAAGGTGCTCTGCATTTATGTTTTGCGGTCTCAGAAAGGGCTAGCGAGATACCATTTTGTTATATCATGTTATGATTATTTTGAGAAAGTGTTGTCATTCGAGTTTTATTATTATGGTTCGTAGCTAATTATGTTATTGATATGAGTAATTGTGAGACCTATGTGTTATTGTTAGTATGCTTAGTTCATAATATTTGCTGAAACTTGAATGCTGGCTTTTCATGTTACAACAACAAGAGCAAACAGAGTTTGTAAAAGTTTTTCTTTATCACTTTCAGTTTATCAACTGAATTGCTTGAGGACAAGCAAAGGTTTAAGCTTGGGGGAGTTGATACGTCTCCAACGTATCTACTTTTCCAAACACTTTTGCCCTTGTTTTGGACTCTAACTTGCATGATTTGAATGAAACTAATCCGGACTGACGCTGTTTTCAGCAGAACTGCCATGATGTTGTTTTATGTGTAGAAAAGAAAAGTTCTCGGAATGTCCTGGAAATCCACGGAGGCACTTTTCAGATTTAATAAGAATTTTTGGTGAAAGAATTAGTGCCAGGGGCCCACGGCCTGGCCACGAGAGAGGGGGCGCCCCCCCCCTAGGGCGTAGCCCCCTAACTCGTGGGCCCCCTAGACCTCCTCGGACCTTAACTCCAACTCCATATATTCCGTCTCGGGGAGAAAACAATCAAGGAGAAAGTTTCATCACGTTTTACGACACAGAGCCGCCGCCAAGCCCTAATCTTTCTCAGGAGGGCTGATCTGGAGTCCGTTCGGGGCTCCGGAGAGGGGGATTCGTCGCCGTCGTCATCATCAACCATCCTCCATCACCAATTTCATGATGCTCACCGTCGTGCGTGAGTAATTCCATCGTAGGCTTGCTAGACGGTGATGGGTTGGATGAGATTTACCATGTAATCAAGTTAGTTTTGTTAGGGTTTGATCCCTAGTATCCACTATGTTCTGAGATTGATGTTGCTATGACTTTGCTATGCTTAATGCTTGTCACTAGGGCCTGAGTGCCATGATTTCAGATCTGAACCTATTATGTTTTCATGAATATATGTGTGTTCTTGATCCTATCTTGCAAGTCTATAGTCACCTATTATGTGTTATGATCCGACAACCCCGAAGTGACAATAATCGGGATACTTCTCGGTGATGATTGTAGTTTGAGGAGTTCATGTATTCACTATGTGTTAACGCTTTGTTCCGGTTCTCTATTAAAAGGAGGCCTTAATATCCCTTAGTTTCCGTAAGGACCCCCCTGCAACGGGAGGGTAGGACAAAAGACGTCATACAAGTTCTTTTCCATAAGCACGTATGACTATTTACGGAATACATGCCTACATTACTTTGATGAATTGGAGCTAGTTCTATATCACCCTATGTTATAACTATTGCATGAGGAATTGCATCCGGCATAATTATCCATCACTGATCCATTGCCTACGAGCTTTTCACATATTGTTCTTCGCTTATTTACTTTTCCGTTGCTACTGTTACAACCACTACAAAAACCCAAAAACATTTATCTTTACATTTGCTACCGTTACCTTTATTATCATACCACTTTTGCTACTAAACACTTTGCTGCAGATACTAAGTTATCCAGGTGTGGTTGAATTGACAACTCAACTGCTAATACTCAAGAATATTCTTTGGCTCCCCTTGTGTCGAATCAATAAATTTGGGTTGAATACTCTACCCTCGAAAGCTGTTGCGATCCCCTATACTTGTGGGTTATCAGTTCCCTTCCCTCTACAGCCCATGAGGCCCTTCGGGACAGGTGGCCCCTCCCGGTGGACCCACGGAACCCCTCCGGTGGCCCCGGTACAATACCGGTATGCCCCCGAATATTTCCGGTGACCGTAAGACAACTTCCCATATATAAATCTTCACCTCTGGACCATTCCGGAACTCCTCGTGACGTCCGGGATCTCATCAGGGACTCCAAACAACATTCGGTAATCACATACAAATCTTCCTAATAACCCTAGCATCATCGAACCTTAAGTGTGTAGACCCTACGGGTTCGGGAATCACGCAGACATGACCGAGACAGCTCTCCGGCCAATAACCAACAGCGGGATATGGATACCCATGTTGGCTCCCACATGCTCCACGATGTTCTTATCGGATGAACCACGATGTCGAGGATTCAAGCAATCCCATATACAATTCCCTTTGTCAATCGGTACGTTACTTGCCCGAGATTCGATCGTCGGTATCCCAATACCTCGTTCAATCTTGTTACGGGCAAGTCACTTTACTCGATCCGTAATGCATGATCCCGTGACTAACCACTTGGTCACTTTGAGCTCATTATGATGATGCATTACCGAGTGGGCCCAGAGATACCTCTCCATCATACGGAGTGACAAATCCCAGTCTCGATTCGTGCTAACCCAACACACACTTTCGGAGATACCTGTAGAGCACCTTTATAGTCACCCAGTTACGTTGTGACGTTTGGTACACCCAAAGCACTCCTACCGTATCCGGGAGTTACACAATCTCATGGTCTAAGGAAATGATACTTGACATTAGAAAAGCTCTAGCAAACGAACTACACGATCTTGTGCTATGCTTAGGATTGGGTCTTGTCCATCACATCATTCTCCTAATGATGTGATCCCGTTATCAATGACATCCAATGTCCATAGTCAGGAAACCATGACCATCTGTTGATGAATGAGCTAGTCAACTAGAGGCTCACTAGGGACATGGTGTGGTCTATGTATTCACACATGTATTACGGTTTCCGATCAATACAATTATAACATGGACAATAGACAATTATCATGAACAAGGAAATATAATAATAACCATTTTATTATTGCCTCTAGGGCATATTTCCAACAAAGGGGGGCCCGGCCCCCCTCCCAATTCGGATTGGGATTGGGGGCGCGCCCCCTTCCTTGCTCCTTTCTCCTCCTTTCCACTAAGGCCCATTAAGGCCCATATACCTCCCGGGGGGTTCCGATAACCTCCCGGTGCTCCGGTATTGTCCCAATCTCACCGGGAACCTTTCCGGTGTCCAAATATAGTCGTCCAATATATCGATCTTCATGTCTCGACCATTTCGAGACTCCTCGTCATGTCCGTGATCACATCCGAGACTTTCGAAGAACCTTCGGTACATAAAAACACATAAACTCATAATATAACCGTCATATAACTTTAAGCGTGCGGACCCTACGGGTTCGAGAACTATGTAGACATGACCGAGACACGTCTCTGGTCAATAACCAATAGCTGAACCTGGATGTTCATATTGGCTCCTACATGTTCTATGAAGATCTTTATGGGTCAAACCGCATAACAACATACGTTGTTCCCTTTGTCATCGGTATGTTACTTGCCTGAGATTTGATCGTCGGTATCTCAATACCTAGTTCAATCTCATTACTGGCAAGTCTCTTTACTCGTTACGTAATGCATCATCCTGTAACTAACTCATTAGCTACATTGCTTGCAAGGCTTATAGTGATGTGCATTACCGAGAGGGCCCAGAGATACCTCTCCGACAATTGGAGTGACAAATCCTAATCTCGAAATATGTCAACTCAACAAGTACCTTTGGAGACACATGTAGAGCACCTTTATAATCACCCAGTTACGTTGTGATGTTTGGTAGCACACAAAGTGTTCCTCCGGTAAGTGGGAGTTACATAATCTCATAGTCATAGGAACATGTATAAGTCATGAAGAAAGCAAT
The DNA here is from genome assembly GCF_018294505.1 of Triticum aestivum. Taxonomy (NCBI): domain Eukaryota; kingdom Viridiplantae; phylum Streptophyta; class Magnoliopsida; order Poales; family Poaceae; genus Triticum; species Triticum aestivum. Next base: position 131,553,839 of record NC_057810.1, on the reverse strand, counting down.
AGCAACATACTAAACGATCAAGTGCTAAGCTAACGGAATGGTTCAAGTCAATCACATCATTCTCCTAATGATGTGATCCCGTTAATCAAATGACAACTCATGTCTATGGTTAAACTTAACCATCTTTGATTCATGAGCTAGTCAAGTAGAGGCATACTAGTGACACTATGTTTGTCTATGTATTCACACATGTATTATGTTTCCGGGTAATACAATTCTAGCATGAATAATAAACATTTATCATGATATGAGGAATAAATAATAACTTTATTATTGCCTCTAGGGCATATTTCCTTCAGTCTCCCACCTGCAGTAGAGTCAATAATCTAGATTACACAGTAATGATTCTAACACCCATGGAGCCATGGTGTTGATCATGTTTTGCTCGTGGAAGAGGCTTAGTCAACTGGTCTGCAACATTCAGATCCGTATGTATCTTGCAAATCTCTATGTCTCCCACGTGGACTTGGTCTCGGATGGAATTGAAGCGTCTCTTGATGTGCTTGGTTCTCTTGTGAAATCTGGATTCCTTTGCCAAGGCAATTGCACTAGTATTATCACAAAATATTTTCATTGGACCCGATGCAGTAGGTATGACACCTAGATCGGATATGAACTCCTTCATCCAGACTCCTTCATTTGCTTCTTCCGAAGTATCTATGTACTCCGCTTCACATATAGATCCTGCCACGACGCTTTGTTTAGAACTGCACCAACTGACAGCTCCACCGTTCAATATAAACACGTATTCGGTTTGCGATTTAGAATCGTCCGGATCAGTGTCAAAGCTTGCATCGACGTAACCATTTACGACTAGCTCTTTGTCACCTCCATAAACGAGAAACATATCCTTAGTCCTTTTCAGGTATTTTAGGATGTTCTTGACCACTGTACGGTGATCCACTCCTGGATTACTTTGCTACCTCCCTGCTAAACTAATAGCAAGGCACACATCAGGTCTGGTACACAGCATTTCATACATGATAGAGCCTATGGCTGAAGCATAGGGAACTTCTTTCATTTTCTCTCTATCTTCTACAGTGGTCGGGCATTGAGTCTGACTCAATTTCACACCTTGTATTACAGGCAAGAACCCTTTCTTTGCTTGATCCATTTTAAACTTTTTCAAAACTTTATCAAGGTATGTACTTTGTGAAAGTGCAATTAAGCGTCTTGATCTATCTCTATAGATCTTGATGCCCAATATGTAAGCAGCTTCACCGAGGTCTTTCATTGAAAATCTTTTATTCAAGTATCCTTTTATGCTATCCAAAAAAATCTATATCATTTCTAATCAATAATATGTCGTCCACATATAATATTAGAAATGCTACAGAGCTCCCACTCACTTTTTTGTAAATACAGGCTTCTCCAAAAGTCTGTATAAAACCATATGCTTTGATCACACTATAAAAGCGTTTATTCCAACTCCGAGAGGCTTGCACCAGTCCATAAATGGATCACTGGAGCTTGCACACTTTGTTAGCATCCTTTGGATCGACAAAACCTTCTGGTTGCATCATATACAACTCTTCTTCTAGAAATCCATCCAGGAATGCAGTTTTGACATCCATTTGCCAAATTGCATAATCATAAAATGCGGCAATTGCTAACACGATTCGGACAGACTTAAGCATCGCTACGGGTGAGAAAGTCTCATCGTAGTCAACCCCTTGAACTTGTCGAAAACATTTCGCAACAAGTCGAGCTTTGTAGACAGTAACATTACCATCAGCGTCAGTCTTCTTCTTGAAGATCCATTTATTCTCGATGGCTTGCCGATCGTCGGGCAAGTCAACCAAAGTCCACACTTTGTTCTCATACATGGATCCCATCTCAGATTTCATGGCCTCAAGCCATTTTAAGGAATCTGGGCTCATCATCGCTTCCTCATAGTTCGTAGGTTCGCCATGGTCAAGTAACATGACCTCAAGAATAGTATCACCGTACCACTCTGGTGCGGATCTTACTCTGGTTGACCTACAAGGTTTTGTAGTAACTTGATCTGAAGTTTCATGATCAACATCATTAGCTTCCTCACTTATTGGTGTAGTCGTCACAGGATCAGTTTCTGTGATGAACTATTTTCCAATAAAGGAGCAGGTACAATTACCTCATCAAGTTCTAATTTCCTCCCACTCACTTCTTTTGAGAGAAACTCCTTCTCTAGAGAGGATCCATTCTTGGCAACAAATGTCTTGCCTTCGGATCTGTGATAGAAGGTGTACCCAATAGTTTCCTTTGGGTATCCTTGAAGACACATTTCTCCGATTTGGGTTCGAGCTTATCGGGTTGAAGCTTTTTCACATAAGCATCGCCGCCCCAAACTTTAAGAAATGACAACTTTGGTTTCTTGTCAAACCACAGTTCATAAGGCGTCGTCTCAACGAATTTTGATGGTGCCCTATTTAACGTGAATGCGGCCGTCTCTAAAGCATAACCCCAAAACGATAGCGATAAATTAGTAAGAGACATCATAGATCACACCATATCTAGTAAAGTACGATTACGATGTTCGGACACACCATTACGCTGTGGTGTTCCGGGTGGCGTGAGTTGCAAAACTATTCCGCATTGCTTCAAATGTAAACCAAACTCGTAACTCAAATATTCTCCTCCACGATCAGATCGTAGAACTTTATTTTCTTGTTACGATGATTTTCAACTTCACTCTGAAATTCTTTGAACTTTTCAAATGTTTCAGACTTATGTTTCATTAAGTAGATATGCCCATATCTACTCAAATCATCTGTGAAGGTGAGAAAATAACGATACCCGCCGTGAGCCTCAATATTCATTGGACCACATACATCAGTATGTATGATTTCCAACAAATCAGTTGCTCGCTCCATAGTTTCGGAGAACGGCATTTTAGTCATCCTGCCCATGAGGCATGGTTCGCAAGTACCAAGTGATTCATAATCAAGTGATTCCAAAAGTCCATCAGTATGGAGTTTCTTCATGCGCTTTACACCAATATGACCTAAACGACAGTGCCACAAATAAGTTGCACTATCATTATCAACTCTGCATCTTTTGGCTTCAACATTATGAATATGTGTATCACTACTATCGAGATTCATCAAAAATAGACCACTCTTTTAAGGGTGCATGACCATAAAAGATATTACTCATATAAATAGAACAACCATTATGCTCAGATTTAAATGAATAACCATCTCGCATCAAACAAGATCCAGATATAATGTTCATGCTCAACGCTGTCACCAAATAACAATTATTTAGGTCTAAAACTAATCCCAAAAGTAGATGTAGAGGTAGCGTGCCGACGGCGATCACATCGACTTTAGAACCATTTCCCACGCGCATCGTCACCTCGTCCTTAGCCAGTGTCCGCTTAATCCGTAGTCCCTGTTTCGAGTTGCAAATATTAGCAACAGAACCAATATCAAATACACAGGTGCTACTGCAAGCTATGGTAAGGTACACATCAATAACATGTATATCACATATACCTTTGTTCACCTTGCCACCCTTCTTATCCGCCAAGTACTTGGGGCAGTTCCGCTTCCAGTGACCAGCCTGCTTGCAGTAGAAGCACTCAGTCTCAGGCTTAGGTCCAGACTTGGGTTTCTTCTCTTGAGCAGCAACTTGTTTGCTGTTCTTCTTGAAGTTCACCTTGTTTTTCCCTTTGCCCTTTTTCTTGAAACTGGTGGTCTTATTGATCATCAACACTTGATGCTCCTTCTTCATTTCTACCCCCGCAGCCTTTAGCATTGCGAAGAGCTTGGGAATTGTCTTATCCATCCCTTGCATATTATAGTTCGTCACGAAGCTCTTGTAGCTTGGTGGCAGTGATTGAAGAATTCTGTCAATGATGCTATCATCCAGAAGATTAACTCCCAGTTGAATCAAGTGATTGTTATACCTAGACATTCTAAGTATATACTCACTGACAGAACTATTCTCCTCCATCTTGCAGCTATAGAACTTATTGGAGACTTCATATCTCTCAATCCGGGCATTTGCTTGAAATATTAACTTCAACTCCTGGAACATCTCATATGCTCCATGACGTTCAAAACGTCGTTGAAGTCCCGGTTCTAAGCCGTAAAGCATGGCACACAGTATCGAGTAGTCATCAGCTTTGCTCTGACAGACATTCATAACATCTGGTGTTGCTCCTGCAGCAGGTTTGGCACCTAGCGGTGCTTCCAGGATGTAATTCTTCTGCGCAACAATGAAGATAATCCTCAAGTTATGGACCCAGTCCGTGTAATTTCTACCATCATCTTTCAACTTTGCTTTCTCAAGGAACGTATTAAAATTCAACGGAACAACAGCACGAGCCATCTAGCTACAACAAACATAGACAAGCAAAATACTATCAGGTACTAAGTTCATGATAAATTTAAGTTCAAATAATCATATTACTTAAGAACTCCCACTTAGATAGACATCCCTCTAATCATCTAAGTGATCACGTGATCCAAATCAACTAAACCATAACCGATCATCACGTGAAATGGAGTAGTTTTCAATGGTGAACATCACTATGTTGATCATATCTACTATATGATTCATGCTCGACCTTTTGGTCTCATTGTTCTGAGGCCATATCTGCACAAGTTTAACCTGAGTATTCTGCGTGTGCAAAACTGGCTTGCACCCGTTGTAGATGGACGTAGAGCTTATCACACCCGATCATCACATGGTGTCTGGGCACGACGAACTTTGGCAACGGTGCATACTCAGGGAGAACACTTTTATCTTGAAATTTAGTGAGAGACCATGTTATAATGCTACCGTCAATCAAAGCAAGATAAGATGCATAAAAGATAAACATCGCATGCAATCAATATAAGTGATATGATATGGCCGTCATCATCTTGTGCTTGTGATCTCCATATCCGAAGCACCGTCATGATCACCATCGTCACTGGCGCGACACCTTGATCTCCATCGTAGCATCGTTTTCGTCTCACCAACTATTGCTTCTACAACTATCGCTACCGCTTAGTGATAAAGTAAAGCAATTACAGGGCGATTGCATTGCATACAATAAAGAGACAACCATATGGCTCCTGCCAGTTGTCGATAACTCGGTTACAAAACATGATCATCTCATACAATAAAATATAGCATCACGTCTTGACCATATCACATAATACATGCCCTGCAAAAACAAGTTAGACGTCCTCTACTTTGTTGTTGCAAGTTTTACGTGGCTGCTACGGGCTGAGCAAGAACCGTTCTTACCTACGCAACGAAACCACAACGATAGTTTGTCAAGTTAGTGTTGTTTTAACCTTTTCAAGGACCGGGCGCAGCCACACTCGGTTCAACTAAAGTTGGAGAAACTGACACCCGCCAGCCACCTGTGTGCAAAGCAGGTCGGTAGAACCAGTCTCGCATAAGCGTACGCGTAATGTCGGTCCAGGCCGCTTCGTCCAACAATACCACCGAACCAAAGTATGACATGCTGGTAAGCAGTATGACTTGTATCGCCTACAACTCACTTGTGTTCTACTCGTGCATATAACATTAGCGCATAAAACCTAGGCTCGGATGCCACTGTTGGGAAACGTAGTAATTTCAAAAAAAAATCCTACGCACACGCAAGATCATGGTGATGCATAGAAATGAGATGGGAGAGTGTTGTCCACGTACGCTCGTAGACTGAAAGCGGAAGCGTTAGCACAACGCAGTTGATGTAGTCATACGTCTTCATGGACCGATCGATCAAGCACCGAAAGCACGGCACCTCCAAGTTCTTGCACACATTCAGCTCGATGACGTCCCTCGAACTCCGATCCAGCCGAGTGTCGAGGGAGAGTTCCGTCAGCACGACGGCGTGGTGACGATGATGATGTTCTACCGTCACAGGGCTTCGCCTAAGCACCGCTATGATATTATCGAGGAGGACTATGGTAGCGGGGGGCACCGCACACGGCTAAGAGATCAATGATCAATTGTTGTGTCTATGGGGTGCCCCCTCCCCCGTATATAAAGAAGTGGAGGAGGGGGCCGGCCAAGGGGAGGAGGCGCGCCCAAAGGGGAGAGTCCTACTCCTACCGGGAGTAGGACTCCTCCCTTTCCTATTTGGAGAGGGAGAGGGAAGGAAGAGGAGGGAGGGAGGAAGGAAAGCGGGGGCCGGCCCCTCCCAATTCGTATTGGGCTTGGGGAGGCGCCCCCTCCCTTGCTCCTTTCCCCTCCTTTCCACTAAGGCCCATTAAAGCCCATATACCTCCCGGGGGGTTCTGATAACCTCCCGGTGCTTCGGTATTGTCCCAATCTCACCCGGAACCTTTCCGGTGTCCAAATATAGTCGTCCAATATATCGATCTTCATGTCTCAACCATTTTGAGACTCCTCGTCATGTCCGTGATCACATTCGGGACTCCGAACAACCTTCGGTACATCAAAACACATAAACTCATAATATAACTGTCATCTAACTTTAAGCGTGCGGACCCTACGGGTTTGAGAACTATGTAGACATGACCGAGACACGTCTCCGGTCAATAAACAATAGCGGAACCTGGATGCTCATATTGTCTCCTACATATTCTATGAAAATCTTTATCGGTCAAACCGCATAACAACATACGTTGTTCCCTTTGTCATCGGTATGTTACTTGCCCGAGATTCGATCGTCGGTATCTCAATACCAAGTTCAATCTCGTTACTGGCAAGTCTCTTTACTCGTTACGTAATGCATCATCCCATAACTAACTCATTAGCTACATTGCTTGCAAGGCTTATAGTGATGTGCATTACCGAGAGGGCCCAGAGATACCTCTCCGACAATCGGAGTGACAAATCCTAATCTCGAAATATGTCAACTCAACAAGTACCTTTGGAGACACCTATATAGCACCTTTATAATCACCCAGTTACGTTGTGACGTTTGGTAGCACACAAAGTGGTCCACCGGTAAGCGGGAGTTACCTCACCTCATAGTCATAGGAACATGTATAAGTCATGAAGAAAGCAATAGCAACATACTAAACGATCAAGCGCCAAGCTAACGGAATGGGTCAAGTCAATCACATCATTCTCCTAATGATGTGATCCTGTTAATCAAATGACAACTCATGTCTATGGTTAGGAAACTTAACCATCTTTTATTCACGAGCTAGTCAAGTAGAGGCATACTAGTGACACTATGTTTGTCTATGTATTCACACATGTATTATGTTTCCGGGTAATACAATTCTAGCATGAATAATAAACATTTATCATGATATGAGGAAATAAACAATAACTTTATTATTGCCTCTAGGGCATATTTCCTTCATGACCATCGAAGGTTTTATTCATATAAACAGAGCAACAATTACCCTCTGACTTTAAATGAATAACCGTATTGCAATAAACATGATCAAATCATATTCATGCTCAATGCAAACGCCAAATAACATTTATTTAGGTTCAACACTAATCCCAAAAGTATAGGGAGTGTGTGATCATGATCATATCAATCTTGTAACCACTTCCAACACACATCGTCACTTCGCCCTTAACTTGTCTCTGTTCATTCTGCAACTCCCGTTTCGAGTTACTAGTTTTAGCAACTGAACGAGTATCAAATACCCAGGGGTTTCTATGAACACTTGTAAATTACACATCAATAATCTGTATATCAAATATACCTTTGTTCACTTTGCCATCCTTCTTATCCGCCAAATATTTGGGGTAGTTCCGCTTCCAGTGATCATTTCCTTTGCAGTAGAAGCACTCAATTTCAGGCTTAGGTCCATCTTTGGGCTTCTGTACGGGAGTGACAACTTGCTTGCCATTCTACTTGAAGTTCCCTTTCTTTCTGTTTGCCCTTTTCTTTAAACTAATGGTATTGTCAATCATCAACACTTGATGCTCTTTCTTGATTTCTACCTTCGTCGATTTTCAGCATCACGAAGAGCTTGAGAATTTCTTTCGTCATCCCTTGCATATTATAGTTCATCACAAAGTTCCAGTAACTTGGTGATGGTCACTAGAGAACTCGTTCAATCACTATCTTATCTGGAAGATGAACTCCCACTTGATTCAAGCGATTGTAGTAGCCAGACAATCTGAGCACATGCTCACTGCTTGAGCTATTCTCCTCCGTCTTTTAGAACTTGTTAGATACTTCATATCTCTCAACTCGGGTATTTGCTTGAAATATTAACTTCAACTCCTGGAACATCTCATATATTCCATGACGTTCAAAATGTCTTTGAAGTCCCGATTCTAAGCCGTAAAGCATGGTGCACTAAACTATCAAGTAGTCATCATATTGAGCTAGCTAAGTGTTCATAACGTCTGCATCTGCTCCTGCAATAGGTATGTCACCTAGCGGTGCATCAAGGACATAATTCTTCTGTGCAGCAATGAGGATAAACCTCAGACCACGGACCTAGTCCGCATCATTGCTACTATCATCTTTCAACTTAGTTTTCTCTAGGAACATACAAAAAACATAGGGAAGCTACAACGCGAGCTATTGATCTACAACATAATTTGCAAAATAGTATCAGGACTAAGTTCATGATAAATTAAAGTTCAATTAATCATATTACTTAAGAACTCCCACTTAGATAGACATCCCTCTAGTAATCTAAATGATAACGCGATCCATATCAACTAAACCATGTCCGATCATCATGTGATATGGAGTAGTTTTCAATGGTGAACATCTCTATGTTGATCATATCTACTATATGATTCACGTTCGACCTTTCGGTCTCAGTGTTCCGAGGCCATATCTGCATATGCTAGGCTCGTCAAGTTTAACCCGAGTATTCTGAGTGTGCAAAACTAGCTTGCACCCATTGTGTGTGTGAACGTATAGCTTATCACACCCGATCATCACGTGGTGTCTCGGCACGACGAACTGTAGCAATGGTGCATACTCAGGGAGAACACTTATACCTTGAAATTTAGTGAGGGATCATCTTATAATGCTACCGTCGTACTAAGAAAAATAAGATGCATAAATGATAAACATCACATGCAATCAAAATATGTGACATGATATGGCCATCATCATCTTGTGCTCATGATCTCCAGCACTGAAGCATCGTCATGATCTCCTTCGTCACCGGCTTGACACCTTGATCTCCATCGAAGCATCGTTGTCGTCTCGCCAACTATTGCAACTACGACTATCGCTACCGCTTAGTGATAAAGTAAAACAATTACATGACGATTGCATTGCATACAATAAAGCGACAACCATATGGCTCCTGCCAGTTGCCGATAACTTTGTTACAAGACATGATCATCTCACACAACAAATTATATGACATCATGTCTTGACCATATCACATCACAAGAAGCCCTGCAAAAACAAGTTAGACGTCCTCTACTTTGTTGTTGCAGGTTTTACGTGGCTGCTATGGGCTTCTAGCAAGAACCGTTCTTGCCTACGCATCAAAACCACAACGATTTTTCGTCAAGTGTGCTGTTTTAACATACAACAAGGACCAGGCGTAGTAAAACTCGATTAAACTGAAGTTGGAGAAACAGACACCCACTAGCCACCTGTGTGCGAAGCATGTCGGTAGAACCAGTCTCATGAATGCAGTCATGTAATGTCGATCTGGCCCGCTTCATCCAACAATACTGCCGAATCAAAGTATGACATGCTGGTAAGCAGTATCACTATTATCGCCCACAAATCTTTGTGTTCTACTCGTGCATATAACATCTATGCATAGACTTGGCTCGGATGCCACTATTGGGGAACGTAGTAATTTCAAAAAAAATCCTACGATCACGCAAGATCTATCTAGGTGATGCATAGCAATGGGGGGAGAGTGTGTCCATGTACCCTCGTAGACCGAAAGAGGAAGCGTTTAGTTAACGCGGTTGATGTAGTCGAGCGTCTTCGCGATCCAACCGATCCAAGCACCGAACGTACGACACCTCCGTGTTCAGCACATGTTCAGCTCGGAGGCGTCCCTCGTACTCTTGATCCAGTTGAGGCTAAGGGAGAGTTTCGTCAGCACGACGGCGTGGTGACGGTGATGATGAAGTTAACGACGCAGGGCTTTGCCTAAGCACTACGATGATATGACCGAGGTGTGTAACTGTGGAGGGGGGCACCGCACACGCCTAAACAATTGTCAACTTGTGTGTCTATGGGGTGCCCCTGGCCACGTATATAAAGAAGGGGAGGGAAGAGGTGGCCGACCCAAGGGGGGCATGCCAGGTGTCGGGAATCCTACTAGGACTCCCCAGTCCAAGTAGGATTCCCCTCCTCTTTCCTATTCCTAGTAGGAGAAAGAGGGAAGGAGGAAGAGGGGAGAAGGAAGGAGGGGGCGCCGCCCCCTCCTAATCCAATTCATACTAGCCCATGGGGGGGCGGCCACCCCTTGATGCCCTTCTCTCCTTTATCGTATGGCCCATTAAGGCCCATTACTTCCCCCGGCGAATTCCCGTAACTCTCCGGTACTCCGAAAAATACCTGAATCACTCAGAACCTTTACTATGTCCGAATATAGCCTTCCAATATATCGATCTTTACGTCTCGACCATTTCGAGACTCCTCGTCACGTCCGTGATCTCATCCGGAACTCCGAACAAACTTCGGTCATCAAATCACATAACTCATAATACAAATCGTCATCGAACGTTAAGCGTGCGGACCCTATGGGTTCGAGAACTATGTAGACATGACCGAGACACATCACCAGTCAATAACCAATAGCGGAACCTGGATGCTCATATTGGCTCCTACATATTCTACGAAGATCTTTATCGGTCAAACCGCATAACAACATACGTTGTTCCCTTTGTCATCGGTATGTTACTTGCCCGAGATTCGATCGTCGGTATCATCATACCTAGTTCAATCTCGTTACCGGCAGGTCTCTTTACTCGTTCTGTAATACTTCATCCCGCAACTAACTCATTAGTCACAATGCTTGCAAGGCTTATAGTGATGAGTATTATCGAGAGGGCCTAGAGACAACTCCCTGAAACACGGAGTGACAAATCCTAATATCAATATGTGCCAACCCAACAAACACCTTCGGAGACACCTGTAGAGCACCTTTATAATCATCCATTTACTTCGTGGCGTTTGGTAGCACACAAAGTGTTTCTTCGGTATTCGGGAGTTGCATAATCTCATTGTCTGAGGAACATGTATAAGTCATGAAGAGAGCAGTAGAAATGAAACTGTAATGATCATAATGCTAAGCTAACGGATGGGTCATGTCCATCACATCATTCTCCTAATGATGTGATCATGTTCATCAAATGACAACACATGTCTATGGTTAGAAAACATAACCATCTTTGATTAACGAGCTAGTCAAGTAGAGGCATACTAGGGACACTATGTTTTGTCTATGTATTCACACATGTACTAATTTTCTGGTTAATATAATTCTAGCATGAATAATAAACATTTATCATGAAATAAGGAAATAAATAATAACTTTATTATTGCCTCTAGGGCATATTTCCTTCACGTCGGAGCATCGATGCTGCGTTGGAGCTCCGCTGGGGCTGCAATGGAGCCGACCGAAGTTGCAGTGGAGCTTGTCGGACGGCGTCGGTGATGGTTGGAGCACCGCATAGTGCTGCAATGCCACACCGTTGAAGCTGTCGTGATGTGCTGCTCACATGGCGTTGTTGTGGTCCAACGGCCTAGCGCACTGATCGGACAGCTGAACAGGTGAACGATTTCTCAGAGAAATCATCTGGCTGATTTGTAGCAGCGCCCAAACAAAAATGCTACACGTACGGCCTTTTACGGGGCTGCTGCAGAGCCTTCCGTAAATCCTTTTCACCCCCTGATTTTCACCTGTGTAGGGCCCTGTCCAAACCCTTCATCCAATTAAAGCTTGTCATTTCAGAAATCAGCCCGTAATCTTAAGTAACTCTCCGTACATCTAGCAAAGCTCGCAGAGAAAAGATAAAAAGACAAAGCAACTTTTTTAGTTGGGCCTTATTGTTATTATATTTTAAGCTAAAAAGAAAATGTAATAAAAGATGAGATCTACTAGGAAAATCACAAGTAATGGTAATAACTAATAGAACATTTCAAAAAATAACAATTAAAAAAAGGAAAAAATCAAGTCGAGACCAATTGCATACATGTTGCAGCGATTGCAACTGCGCATTGGTGTGTCACGTGCAACTCGCACGCATGTGGCTAGTAGGAAAAAAATCAATCCACATCAAATGTAGTCGATTTATGTCCATGAAGTTGCAGTCGAATTACAACGTTTGCAATTGCATGTCTAGTGGTGGACATGCATCTGGCCCGACAACTTCCTTTCTCACTCTAGTGATGGACATGCAATCGCTTTGTGCCCATGCAGTTGTGGTCGAGTTAAAATGCTTGTGGTTTCATGTCTAGTGATGGACATGCAACTGGCCCTAACAACTTCCCTTCTGACCTTAGTTGCAGTCGCTTTTTGCCCTTGCAGTTGCAGTCGTACTACAACGCTTGCAATTGCATGTCTAATGGTGGAGATGAAACTGGCCGCGATAACTTCCCTCTCGGTCCTAGTTATAGTCGCTTTGTGCATGTACAATCGCAGACGGGTTGCAGACACTTTCCATTGCATATCTAATGGTGGACATGCAACTGGCCCAGACAACTTCTCTTTCGACCCTAGTTGCAGTCGCTTTGTGATTGTGCGGTTGCAGCCAAGTAACAACACTTGCAGTTGCATGCCTAGTGGTGGACACTGTCCGACCCCAATTGCAAATGTTTTGTGCCCTTGCAATTGCAGCTAGTTACAATGCTTGCAGCTCCATGTCTACTGATGGACATGCATCTGGCCCCTACAACTTCCCTTTCGATCCTAGCTGCATTTGCTTTGTGACCATGCAGTTGTAGTTGGGATAAAACACTTGCAGTTGCATGTCTAGTGGTGGACATGCAACTAGCCCTTACAGCTCTGTCTCGACCTTAGTTTCAGTCGAGTTGCAATGCTTGCAGTTTCATGTTTAGTTGTGGACATGCAGCTAGCCCAACAACCCCCTCCCGACCATAGTTAAAGTCATTTTGTGCTCGTGTAGCTGAAGTTTTGTTACAACATTTGCAGTTGCATGCCTAGTGGGCCACATGTAAATGGCTCAAATAAACCCTCAACCGCCCCTAGTTGCAGACGCTTTGTGCCCGTGTAGTTGCAGTCGAACTACAACACTTACAGTTGCATGTCTAGTGATGAACATGCAATTGGTGTGTCAACCCCCGCTTGATGCCAGTTGTCGTCACTTTGCACCCATGCAATTGCATGTCTAGTGGTGGACATGCTACTGGCCCCGAGAACCCCCATCTAGACCCCAGTTGCATTGACTTTTGTGCCAGTGCAGTTCAATCAGGTTACAACGCTTGCGGTTGTATGTCTAGTGATAATAAAATAAAATAATAATAATTCCTCTCAGTTACATACGTGTAACTTGCAATTACGTGCATGTTGTGACATTTGCAGTTGTGCCCAAGGCGTGATGCTTGCAGTTGTGTGCATGTTGCAAGGCTTGTTGTTGCGCTTAAGGTGCGACACTTGCAGTTGTATAAATGTCCTTATAAATAGTAGGAAAACAAAAAACTTTTTAAATAAACGAAGAATAGGTACAACAACAAGAAAAATGAGAAAAATATAAAACAAAAGGAGAAAGAGAAGCATTAGTAAAAATATGAACTTGCATTTTTTTAAAAAATAGTAGAAAACCAAAATTCCAACGAAAAATAGAAAAAAAAACTAGAACCACTAATCTTCCCACTATACTACAGTCAGATGGGACGAAGCAATCGAGTGAACCACTACCCTCTTTCATGGGAATAAGAGAGAAAAAAAAGGGGAACACAAAATAAAATTATAATTTTTTTATTTCGCAGTACATTTAAAAAATTAGCCAAATCTCATATGGGTAGAAATTAGTTTTCTGGAAAAAAAATCCATCTTAACGAATACACTGGCATGTTTTCACAGTACGTTAATAAAAATCTTAGCCATTTCACAGTACGTTAATAAAAATCCATCTTAACGAATCGGCAGTGCTCCTGACATGTTTTCTGGAAAAAATATATATGAAATAACACCAATTTCTCATCTCTGAATGAATGGTTTTAAAACAAGCATTTATTATTTGCATTGATCCCTGCATGCTCGTTGGCATTTTTCAATTTCCGCAAACAGGGACTAGCAGACATGAGGGATCCTAAAAAAGAAAGACATGAGGGAACGGTCACGTATACACTGCTGGGCACCCCTCAACAAATATACCTTTAGCAGTGGGGCAAGAAGCCAGGGGACATCCATCCAAGTCATTGCCCCACCAGTTCAAACTGACGTTCTCCAAGCCTAGGCACAGGTAAATTAACACGGCCATGAATGCCAAACCAGCATCTAGTGCACCTGAAAGCAGATAATTGTGTCGCTCCCACCAGTCACGTCGGTATCTATAGACCACATAGCCTGACAAAAACCCAACAAATATCCATGTGATGTAGTTGACTGCAGTGGCGGGTGGCATCTGGCCGGTGGAACCAATCAACACGGGCATGTTGATGAGCAAGATCCAGTTCTGGCCTGGGAATGCCTTGTGTGCAAACCAGACGAGGAGTGGGGCAATGGCTCCCCCCAAGAAGAACCAGTTCACCGCCGAGTAAGTTCCTAAGTCCCCGAATATTCTGCGTGGGCTAATAAGACCCCATATGACTGATGCGTCGTAGAACACATGATCGGCAGGGCAGGTCCAAGGGCTGCCTGCTGGGAGGAGCTCGGTGTCGCAGATGTTGGGGATTGAGTCCAGGAGCCACCATGCTGTTCCAAGGTACACAAATGCCGCAATCAGAGTTCCCACCACTTGCCATGCATGTTTCAACAAGTTGCTTAGTTTTTTTTTTTTTTTTTGAAACAAGAAACAAGAGAAGCTGCTTAGTGACACAATATGTACAACAGGGGTACTTGTGCAGTAGAAATGACAGAATTTGTTTGAGTAAAAGGTTAATTACCTGAGCCATGAACATGGTCCTTGGGGGAATCTTCATGTAGTGGCCCAACTTAAAATCTTGCAGAAACGTCAGAGCTTGGCTCATGCTGATGTAGCCATATACCTTGAAGCACATATTTGCCACCGGTCGTCCAGGGTACAAGTACCCCATGATGTACTCTGTGATGATGTTCAATCCTGGAGTCTGCATATATATATAGAAGGAAAGAATTAAAAACAGTGAACTGGTAGTTGTATGGCATGATATGCAGCTTGTCAGATTGCGTACCTGGTTCGTAGTTGCTGTGATAATTCCAGCTGGGAGGGTAAAGAAAAAGGCTATGGCACATGCAAGTGGCACACCCCACCAGGGCAGCTGGAGTTGCTCGATGTGGTATTCACAAGCAAATACGGTGACGGCAATGTTAACAATAAGCATGCACATGAACCACCACTCAGGGACCTGCTTATATCTCCTCATAAGCTTTGTGTGTACATCCACCCTCTTCTCTTGGAAAGCCGATTTACTTAACTGCCAAATTTCACTGCGCACAAATAAAGCACCATGATTCTTAGCTGTTGCAGTACGTTGTACGGAGTACAATTCTGCGAAACTGACAGACAGTTGTTTTGCAGAGATTTAATTACCTTCCATGGAAGAGGAGGACATGGACGATCGTTGCGGTAAGGGATGCAAAACGGACACCATACGTGACAGCAAAGAAAGTGCTGAGGTACAGAGGACCATTCTTCTCGTAGGCCTTGGTGTCAAAATGGAACTGGGAGTCCACGATGCTCCTGATGTTGTACTTGTGCCCGGACTCAGTGAAGAGCCCATGAGAGAAGATGGGAAAGTTCCGAGCCTTGTACAAGTTGAACCAGTACGCGATGGGCATGATCACGTACATGATGATGAAGAATCCTGCGGCGACGTTGGCGGTGGCGAACCAGGGGCTGGCGAGGGGGCTCCCGAGGTAAGAGGAGACAGAGGCCCAGTCGAGGCCGATGGAGCCGATGCCGAGGCCGTGGAGGCCCGAGCCGAGCTGCTGGGCCAACACGGAGTTGGGGAAGACCCAGCAGATCCAGGAGAGGGAGGTGAGCATCTGGAACAGGTAGCCGGGGAAGATGTAGTAGACGAAGCTGCAGACAAAGGCCACCAGGAAGAACTGGCTGCGCGTGAAGCCGCCTTTGCTCCGCACCTCCTTCTCGTGGAGCGCCCTGCTCGGAATTCCAGGGGTCATTTCAGAGAATGATTCCAATCCGAATGTCCAAGTCTGTTCTAGTTTAGCATATACTTCCTCCGTCCCCAAATATAAGTCTTTTTAGAGAATTTAACAAGTGAGAGCAAAATAAATAAATCTATACTCTAAAATATGTCTACATACATCAGTATGTTGTAGTCCATTTCAAATGTCTAAAAAGACTTCGCTTACTGCTCAGTTTTTGGCCGCATGCATCGATTGATGCAGAGGCCGGAGGTAATCCTCCTTTTTCAAAAAAAATGAGCGTCTTTCAACCTTAAAACTTTGTTACGTTTTTATTTAATAATATGGTTGCACGCATCGATTGATGCAGAGGCCGGGAGTCATCCTTCTTTTCCAAAAAGAAAATGTCTAAAAAGAACTATATTAGAAACGGAGGGATAGATAATACAAAGCCTATTTTGTTGCCATGCTCACGAAAAGAAAACTGGTTGACAGCAATTTTACGCTCTCTGAATCTTCGGTAGTTTTTTCAGCATGCTTGAACTGATCTTCACCTTACTCTTGTTGTGCCTGTTAATTAGCTCGCCGTCTTTCCTTCAGAGACAAATGGAATGAAATTTCTCTTCAGTTTTGTACTCCCTCTGTAAAGAAATATAAAAACGTTTAGATCACTGAAGTAGTGATCTAAACACTCTTATATTTCTTTACAGAGGGAGTACATTGCTATCTTACTGAAGAGAAAGACATCTGTGCATGATCATTTCTCTCCTACCATCCTGCGGCGCATGTCGATTAGCTCAGTGTCTTTCTCCTTGGGACTGACACAGGAGATGAAATTCCTCTTCTATTCTACATTTTTATGTTGCTGAAAGGATCAAAGGAAGATACCAATGTTACATGATCATTAGCCGCCTCATCAGCCAGCAAGTTCTTTCAGCGTTCAAATGTGGGAGTTGGTTGCCTCTATGGAGGGCTGTTATTCTACATTCTACTGCCATGTTGAGAGATTAAAACTGGTTGGATATAACTGAAGCCAGCTGCTGGGAAGGCTGCAGATCCAGCTTGGTCAATCGATATGGTTTCTTTTCATCGATTTTGTTTTCGTCATTTCTTCGGATTCTTCTCGAGGGCCCTGTCGTTATGAGTGCACCTCGTATCTTTTCATTGAATTCATTTTGTTAACGGGAGGCAGACGAAACTACATTTTCGCCCTTGATTTCATGATATGGGTTGGCAGAGCTTGCAAAAAAAAAAAAACAAGGTTGTTTGCAAATTAAATCCAGTTGTCAGCTTGGTCAAACGAACTTGATCTCACTATCTCTGATATTTTTTTGTGTTGGCTGCTGGTTTGGTCATGGCATTACCAGTGCTCCTCATTTCTTTTCATCAATTTCTTTTTCTTAATTAGAGGCAGACCAGCCAACAATTTTTTGTGGCCCTTGATTTCACGATGATCTGGTTGTTGCAAGCCAATGCCAGATCTGACGTGTCATGATCCATGACAGTTAGCTAAGTGATTAAGTGATTAAGATGTGTAATGCAACAATGTTTTAAATAGCGGGCTATGGCATATAACGGCAACCCTTAAAAACAGCTATAACTGGGCTATAGCGGCAAATTATACATGTAATTATTTAGCGGCAACATGGTCAAACAGCTATAGCGGAGCTATAGCGGGGCTATAGCTGGCTATTTGAAACTATGAATGCAAGTAGTAATAAGTAATGAGGTAGTGGTTGTAAGCAACTATACTATACTAATCATGTTGCTTGCCGGAGAGAGATGGGAAGAAGCATGTGTATATATGTACCTGAAGAGTGAGACCTGCACGAGGTTGGACGGCCACCACATGGCCGCCGGCTCCACCAGGTACCGCCGGAACATCCCCGCCCACCCGAACCCGAGCACCTGGGTGGTGAGCACCACGAGGAGCGAGACAAAGAAGGTGAGGTTCTTGCCGTAGAAGACGCGGACGGCGGTGACGACGTAGATGGCGTAGACGGTGCCGGCGCCGGCGTTGGCGAAGATGGTGATGAGCACGTGCTCCTTCACGTTGAACGGCCCCGGGTTGAGGGTGAACTCGTACGGCCTGCCGCGGAAGAAGGCGCGCTCGGGGAGCGCCGCGGCCATGAGGCGGCCGAGCGGCACCACGGCGATCTGGGTCGAGATGGCGGTGATGGTGAGCGGCTCCTTGCGGTACCAGAAGAACTGGTTGAGGAAGGAGAGCACGGCGCAGGACGCCATGCCGAGGACCCACATCCTGAAGGTGAGCACGGGCGTGTCCGGGTCGTCGCCCACGGGCACCGTCAGCGCCACCTGCTCGATCGGCGAGTTCTCCTCCTCCTCCTCATCGGGCGACGTCGACGGCACTGGATGGAGAGGACAGACCGGTTAAATGGCCAGCAGCAGGAGCCGGAGCAGAGGTGTACCGTATACGTGTGCGTCGAGGTGATACCGTCGCCATGGCCGCGGTGCCAGAGCTCCTCCTCCTCTGCTTCTCGGTGCATGGCGCACAAGTTACCTTGCTGTCGCATAATCCCAGCTTGCTCAGCGCCTCAGCCCCTCAATTCCCAACGCCGCCAGCCAGCGCTGCTCATCCTCTCCATAAGGCAGCGCAGCGCAGCGCAAGTACGGAAATCCCAAAGATTAAGCGCCTCAGTTGGTAGGTGCGGTCCTTTTCTTTTTTGGAAAGAATGAGCGATCTTAGCGTGTTTTTCCTTTTATTACCAGATCTCAGTGTAGGTGATTAAAAGAAACCAGATCCCAGCGTGCTTTTTTTCCTTTTTTCAGCGGTTGATCCCAGCGAGTACGTACTTTGGGGGGAGCGCCTATACGGCGCAGCATGCGCCAGGGTGCGGACGCGCGCGCACCCGCCGCTGTACCCGCGCGCTCATTTTGGACCGGCCCATGAACGGCACCGGGAAGCATCCGCGCGCCCCTTTTTTTTCTCTTGTATTGTTTTTTTCTCTTTATAGTAAATAATACCGAGTTACTCAAAAAAAAAGGTGAATAATTCCAAATTTCAAAAACTATCCAAAATTCAAAAAATGTGAATTTGAAAACAGTTCACGGAGCCAAAAAATGTCAGTGGATCTGAATAATGTTCACAAATTTGAAAATTATTCCTGATTTCAATTTGTCTTCCTTATTTCAAGAAATGCTACAGAATTTGAGTACTGATGAACATTTTTCTAATTTGGTGAAAAATTTAAAAATTATTGTGAACAATTTTGCATATGATAAACTTTTTTCAGTTAGATGATTTTTTTTGAAAAAATGGTGAACAAAATTTGAATTTGATGAACATTTTCCGAAATTGGTGAACAAATTTCGAATTTGAAGAACACTTTTTAAGATGAAAAAATTTGAATACGACGAACAAATTTTGAATTGGATGAACATTTTTTGAATTTGATGAACACAATGTAAATACAATGAACATTTTTCGAATTCGATGAACAAAAAATGTTCGTAGATTTAAAAAAAGAAAATTCACAAAAAATAGTGAAAAAGTAAAGAAGAAAAAAGATAACAGAAAATATAAAACAAAAATTAAAATAAAAAAAGAGTATTGCGAAATTTGTTCATCATTTGAACTTTTTTGAACATTATTGTGAACATTTTTTCAGTTAGATGCTTTTTTTAAAAAAAAACATGGTGAACAAATTTTTTATTTGATGGACAAATTTTGAATTTGGTTAACATTTTTTTTAAATCAGCGAACAAATTTCGAATTTTATGAATATTTTTCTCAATGATGAACAAATTTCGAATTCGATGAAATTTTTTTGAATACAATAAACATTTTTGGAAATCGATTAATATTTTTTTAGTTCGATGAACAAAATTTAAATTCAATGATTATTTTTTCAATTCGATGAACAAAAAAATGTTCGTGGATTTGAAAAGAGAATTCGTAGAAAAGATGAAAAAGTAAAGAAGAAAAGAAAAACAAAAAAAGAAAAGGAAAAACGCAAGGAAAATATAGAAAGGAAATAAAATGAAAAACCAATAGATGAAAAACAAAACCAGAAAAAAAAACCGGTTCAGCGAAGGTCCTAGAAGCTTCCCAAAACCGGTTGAGGGTGAGTCCCGAATTTAATGGGCCAGCCCGTAGGAATTCCAGCGCTCGATGTGGAATTGTCGATAGCTGGCGACCTACGCCGAAATCCCTAGTTAAGGAGTACTCCTTGCGGAGATCAGTCCAACCTCCCCAGGTTGCGACAAGTGGTGCGCTGCATATGCGCCACTTGTCGCAATCTGAAAGTTTTCCCTTTTTTCGTAGATCCATTTATTTAAAACGTTCTATCTCTTAAACCGTGCGTCCAAATCTCGAACCGCTTTTGCCGTTGGATTCCTCGCGTCGAGATCTTCAAAACTAGATCCCATGTTGATAGGTTTTGACGAACTTTTTTTCATGAAAAAACTGGATGAAAAAACTGAACCGGGAGCACGGGTTTTTTCCCTTTTCGAAAAAGGCACGCCCATGCCTGTGACGAAATCACAACCGAGCCTCTCGCAGAAGCAAAACCGTGCCTCTCACGAAAGAAAAAAAATAGAAAACGTGTTTTTTTCTGTTTCCGAGGAGGCACGACCGTGACTCTCGTGAAAGCACAACCGTGCCTCTCGCGGAACCAAAAAAGTACCTCTCGCGAAAGAAAAAAGAACAGAAAACTTGTTTTTTTCGTTTCCAAAAGGCACGGCCGTGACTCTCGCGAAAGCACAACCGTGCCTCTTGCAGAAGCAAAACCGTGCCCCTCGCGAAAGGAAAAAAAACAAAAAACACGTTTTTTCCCGTTTCCAAGAGGCACGGCCGTGACTCTCGCTAAAGGACAACCGTGCCTCTCGCGGAAACAAAATCGTGACTCTCCTGAAAGGAAAAACGTGTTTTTTTTGCATAAAAAAATGGTCGAAAAGCTAGGGAAGACCGTTGGAAAACCAAAACATCGAAAAAAACCATTTAAAAAACCAAAAAGGAGTGCGGAAAAATAAAAAAAATCCGGAGGGAGCACCTAGAGCGCGACACGTGGGAAATCGCTGAGAGCGCGCCAAGTGGCATTGATCGTTGTGAGGCTTCCGAAGGAGCGCTCATTAGTTAGTTGCTCCCATCAATGAAATCACTAGTTAATAGCTGGCGACCTACGCGCCGCATAGGAATTGCCTACTTTGGGTCAGCCCGGTACATAGAAACACGGCAAAACCTATTTGACGCTCGTTAGCGTCAAAAGGTCGCGCTTTCGCTGAGGGGAGCCACCGGTCGGGCCGGCCCATGTACGGGCTTCGCGTTTTTTCCGTTAGCTATAGCTTCCTTCGCTGTTTCCTGCGTTCTTTTTTTCGTTTTTTTCAATGTTTGTCCGGTTTTCAGTGGTTTTGTTCTGATTTTTTGGTTCATTTTTCCTTTCGCCTTTTTCTTTTTCTTTTAATTTTATTTCTTCTTCTCTTTACTGTGTGTTATATAAAAAGTTCACCTCCTATTACGAAAATGTTCATCGTATATTAAATAAATGGTTCGCCATACATTATGAAAATGTTCAATATGCATTCCGAAAATGTTCATCGTGTATTACAAAAATGTTCATCGTACATTTAACAAAATGTTCACGACATATTAATAAAATGTTCACTGTATACTTAAAAAATGTTCAGCGTATATCACACAAATGTTCAATGCCTATATCACACAAATGTTCAGTGCCTATTTAGAAATATTTCATTATATATTTAAAATTGTTCATTGTATATTAAAAAGATGTTCAATGGTTGAATTTATTTGTTTTTTTATCTGTCGCTGCGCTTAGTTCTTAAACATTCTCGCACCGAATTAATCACTAGTATTGGTGAGCTCAACTGGTAAAGAAGACATGCAGTCTATCGTTGGTCGCGTGTTCGATTCCTTGACTTTTTTTTTGAGGGATTTCGATTCCTCGACTGAGCATACTTTTTTGCTAATTTAGTTGCAGCCCGCAGTGAAGCCACCGAATGGGCCGGCCCAATTCGATGCACGTCCTGCGCGAAAGCTCCTCCTGTTGACGCACGCGAGCGTCAGCTAGGAGCACTCATAGAAACACCTAGGTTGGGGGGACTCCTTTGCGTCGGGCGGGCCGGGCCTGAAGACTTTTGTGCGTGAGCGTGTCTGTATCGTGCCAAGCAGGTTCATACGCTCCCGCCAGCTCTCCTCCAAGGAAGGTATCTCACGACATGAAGGATCGATGTAGCCTGCGTAATCAAATTATGTGCAAACGAAACAGCAACATGCACTCGTCTCTTTACTAGAAACAAGAGCATAATTATTGGCTTATCATGGTCATACTTGTCTAACCTAACCTGGACCTGTACATCCACATGGACTGTATAATGGCCTAGAAATCATATCATTAAGCAACTTGTTTTCCTGTGTGATCTGAGGATGTATTTTCGCTCATCCATGTAGGAAATAAGCAATTGCATCACATAAAGATGGACGTTGCTGCGGTTTTGATATCTTGAACCATCTCATCTTCTGCTTGATGCATTTTCTATTCATAGTACTCCCTCTATTTACTTATACAAGACCACTACGGAAAATACATTTTGCTTCTATACAAAGCCACCAACAATAATCGAGACAAAAGTTAATGATGTTTGTCAAATTAGTACTAGTCTATTTAATACTTACATGCATGCAGTCATAATGACACTCCAGTCATAATATGGTTGCATGCATCGGTCCAGATGCAGAGGCCGGGGTACATCCTCCTTTTTTAAAAATAATGACACTCCAATCATCTTTCTATCCCCTCCTTTTTTTGAAAAGGAGGTTATCCCTCGGCCTCTGCATTGGAAAGATGCATATGACCACTTTATTAGAGCAAGTTCAAACAAAACAAATAGTCTGATCTGCAAACGGCTCACAGAAGGGGCGAAATAAAAAAAAGAACAACTCAAAGCCACAACCGGCCGGACGAAAGGACACTAAGGACCTGTCCTATTATGCGACCGTCATTCAAACCGGTTGAATATAGCCCGTGCTACCATCTCCCACCGGTTGCACCCAGTAGCCAGCTGCTCCCTGGAACCCGTAGGAGTGAGTAACGACCATGTACGGATCCATGCCGTAGCCCTGAAGATAACCTGCAAGAAGTTAATAATAGATAGTCTGTTAAAAATCATAGTATTCCTGCAGTTTCATATAGCCCAAAGAAGTGTGCATATTTCAATCCGAATACTTGACGCAATATGAGGAAGCACTCCATTTAGCCACGTCCCAAACAACGCGTCAATGTTAATAGGAGGAATAATATTAAAGGCTATATGGACAGACCTCCAAAGTAAGTTTGCCAGAGGGCAATCAAGAAATAGGTGTTGGATTGTTTTATCGTGAACACAAAAGCAACATCGCGAACTGCCTACCCATCGCCGCTTTATTAAGTTATCTTTGGTAAGGATCACTTGCTTGTGAACAAACCACATAAACATTTTAATACGCAAGGGAACCTTAACTTTTCAAATGTGTAACGATCTTGGGATTGGGCCATAACTAATGAGTTCTAAGTACATCGATTTGACCGTAAACACTCCATTACTCGTTAACTTCAAGTTCGATGTATCTCCCTGATCTGAGAGTTGAACATCCGTCAACCTCCTCACTAAGTGTAACCAGGAATTACATCGTTCCCCTACCAGGGACCTCCTAAACTGGATATTAAAAGGTACCGTCTGCAAAACCGTTGCTACGTAATCCTCCTTACGTTGAGCAATGTGATACAGGGAAGGATATTGGAGAGCTAGCGGTGTGTCTCCTAACCAAGTATCCTCCCAAAACCTTGTTGTTGTTCTGTCCCCAACAATGAATTTCACCCTATGAAAGAAGGTTTCTTTCACTCTCATGAGATCCTTCCAAAATGGTGAATCATTAGGTCTTATGGTCACCTGAGCGAGAGTTTTAGAGTGCAAGTATTTATTTCTTAGGACTTGAGCCCACATACCCTCGGATTCCTGTGATAGCTTATAGAGCCATTTGCTCAGCAGGCATTTGTTTTTAATCTCGAGGTTCTCGATCCCAAGACCCCCTAGTCCTTTGGTCGACAAATAATATCCCATCTTGCCAGACGATACTTTGTCATAACCTCGTCAGACTGCCAGAAAAAACGGGATCGATAGAAGTCGAGTCTCTTCCATACCCCTTTAGGCACCTCAAAGAAAGATAGAAGTAACGTTGGCATACTCGTAAGTACTGAATTGATCAATACTAGCCTTCCTCCATATGACATAAGCTTACCCTTCCAGCAGCTTAGTTTCTTCTCGAAACGATCCTCGATACATTTCCACTCCTTATTAGTTAGTTTCCTATGATGGATTGGAATGCCTAGATAGCTGAACGATAATGACCCTAGTTCACAACCGAACAGTTGCTTGTAGCTATCTTGATCATCTTTGGACCTACCAAAGCAGAACAACTCACTCTTAGGGAAGTTGATCTTAAGACTAGGCAGTTGTTCAAATAGGCATAACACTAGTTTCATATTCCTCGCCTTTGCAAAGTCATGCTCCATGAAGATAATAGTGTCATCTGCATATTGTAGGATAGAAACGCCCCATCCACCAAATGGGGAACAACACCTCCTAACCTATGAGAACTGCCAACATGTTTGCCACAATGTTGAACAGAATCAGAGACATTGGGTCTCCTTGTCTCAGGCCTTTATGCTTTTGAAAATAATGACCAATGTCATCACTCACCTTTATCCCAACACTACCTTTCTGGACAAAAGAATCCACCTGATTCCTCCATGCCCCATTAAAGCCCTTCATGTGCATGGCTTGCTGCAAAAAAGGCCATTTGACCTTGTCATATGCCTTCTCAAAATCTACTTTGAATATCACCCCATCGAGTTTCTTCGAATGGATTTCATGTAAAGTTTCATGTAAGACAACAACCCCTTCTAGTATGTGTCTTCCAGGCATAAAGGCAGTCTGACTTGGTTGTACTACCGAATAGGCATTCCGTGTCAGTCTATTGGTGGACACTTTTGTAAATATCTTGAAACTAACATTCAAGAGATAGATGGGTCTGAATTGCTCGATGCGTATTGCTTCCTCTTTCTTTGGCAGTAGCATTATCGTGCCAAAATTTAAGTGGAACAGTTGCAGATGCACATTAAAGAAGTCATGAAACATAGGCATAAGATCATCTTTCACAATATGCCAACATTTCTTATAGAATTCTGCTGGGAACCCATCTGGTCCCGGAGCTTTATTGGGTTTCATTAGAGTGATCGCCTCAAAAACCTCCTTCTCAGTAAAAGGTGCAGATAGAATCTCATTTTCATCTGACCTTAACTAAGGTATATCCTCGATTACATGCTCGTCTAGGGCCACTTCGTTGTCCACCAGAGGCCCAAAAAGTTGCTTGTAATAGTTGGATACTTGGATATATATAACTTGAGATTCTCGTGACCCCCCACTGTTCCCTCATCTTGCTCAAGATGGATAATTTTCTTTCTCCTATGTTTGCCATTTGCAATAATATGAAAGAATTTAGTGTTGTCATCCTCTTGCACGACTTTAAGAACCTTAGCGCGTAAGGCCCATTTCATTTACTCTTCCCTAAGGAAAACCCACAGTTTCAACTCAGCTTCGGACTTAACAACTTGCTCTGTCTTGTCTAGCAGATTTGTTTCCGCTCTCAAATCCAGCGTCTAAATCAGTTGGATAAGCCGATATTTCTCTTTTTTTATAAATCCCACTCTCATTTCTGGCCCAACCCCTCAAAAATTGTCTCAGGTGCCGAATCTTGTTCTGCCAGCGCTCCATACTGGATCTACCCGCGACATGCCTCGCCCATTCTCTCGCGACCATTTCTAAAAAATCTGCTTTTTTGAACCAACTTAGTTCAAAAGAGAAACTATTCTTATTGCCAATATGTGTTGCTTCTCCCGAGTCAACTAACTGGGGTGTGCACTGCTAGGGAAAATGTTACTAGTAGCGTTGGTTTTTTAGCTACCAGTAGCGCACGTGCCCGCGCTGCTGCTACGACGCTGCACTATGTTTTAGCAGTAGCGTGTTTCTAAACCAGCGCTACAGCTAAAATACTTAGTGCTGGCGCCTCTTTCTTCACGAACGCTACTACTATCTAAGTAGTAGTAGCGCTCCTATTTTTCCAGACGCTACTACTATCATGTAGTAGTAGCGCCCTGTTTGCTCCCCACGCTACAATTAACCAAATAGAAATTAAAAAAAGTCAGATGCAATATTCATGGATGGAAATCAAGACAAGTCCAGTGCAAATAAACTAAGTTCACATAACCATCTCACAGACATTAACCACAATACCAGATTTAATATAACCACACCATCTCACAAACATTATAGGTACTCATATATAGTCAACATGCATGGATAGATCATAGTTGATAAGTCTACTAGGTAGTCATACTAGCATATATATGGTTCGGCAGCCACACACATATGTAGTTATAGATGATATCGATGACGATCATCATCCTCAAGCCTCGGCGGTGGGTGTTCCTGATAGTAATTAGGATGGCCTATCCAACACGAAGATTTTTGCCAGCGAGGAAGCTCTTCCACCCAACTGAGCTTAATTGTGTGCAACCGTCGATGTCCACGCCATACGCACAGGTGGTGACGGAGCCTCTTGCGATAAGGCGTATTCCAGTTGAGCCTTCTTCATCAGGCTCGATACCACAACTCACAGATAGGCTCTTTGGCAATTTCTGAATAAGAAAAATATATCAATTAATAAGGAGCCTCGCACATTAATTCTACACTATTAAAAGACAGTACTGCATTTCTACTAAGCATGAATTCTACTAATAAGTCTAATATGGATTCTACACTATTAGCAGTTCTTTGGATTCTACACTAAGCATATATATCATTGGACTCTAGCTACACACTAATTAATTAAGCATGTCATCGGACTCTCTACACTGAAGCATATTATCGGCTAGCTTCTATACTAAGCATATCATCAGACTCTACATTAAGTACAACAATAAAGCATATCATCAAATTACTACAGTAAATACAACATACCATGACATGCCAATCAACCATGGTACTTGTCAGGCGGGTCACAAATGGCACCCCGACAAATTCATCATGTGGCGGAATTATGTCCCATAGGTTGCACACCTCCTCCTCGCTCAGCCTCATTCTTTGAGCTAAGATGGCTTCATCAAGTGGGTCATCATCATCCTCATCATCTTCATCATCTTCCGCTTTGTTGACATAAATGACGGTCAGCTTGGGTCTTTCTGCTCTGAAGGAGAAGCTGGTCAACTCACCACCAGTGATACGCATGTGGGCGATGAAACGAACCCATCCTCTCCTCCCATATGCGTCATATTTCATCCTTTCTCGACCTCCATAGTGTAGGGGGCCCCAGGAGCCTCAAAGGTCAGTGTCTCTGGTCAGCTTGTTGAATTCCAACCTCACATTGCATGGGACGATCTGTGTAAAAAAGCAAAATGATATATAAACAATGCATCAATGCCAATAACACTAAAAACAAAATAGTGGTTACAAGTTTCCTATAATTTGTTACCGCTGCATGAAGAAAACTTGACTAGAGGTAGATGCACCTTGACTTGCATAGTCGACATGGTGGTGGTGGTGGTGGCACCATTTTCCTAAAGCAATATGATTGAAGGATTAATAATCCACTTCACAGGAAAGAAAAACAGTAGCATGTGCTATTTTTAGTTCTTCTTTAGTTATATTTTCATAGTGGAACCCGATCCCAAAAAGTAAACATAAAGTTCTCAATTAAATTACTAACACCTTCTAGAATAGCAATGTTCAAAAAAGCGGAAAATAGGATTTGACAGGTTTTGACAAATTTTGAAATTGGCTAGAATTTGACATATTTGTAATAATATACACACGAAAATAGGAAACATCAGGTTCACACCATAGAGAATACACATCAGGTTCACATGGCAAACAAAATAACAACTAAATTTTAGTTCAGTTCAGACAGTCATAACCTAATAGAGATCATGTAACCCAAACAGAGCCTAATAATAAGATAAATGGCATATTACCATTATTGCGCAAGCAGACAAGCAAAAGTAGTTCAAAAACAACCAAATTCTGGCCAAATTTTTGCCCATGGAGCCGAGAGCATCTGTGGATTCAAATTACATATAACATTTGTACATGAACATGTACATCTAAACTTTTGTTTTCCTTTTTTTACATTTGCAAAACCATTTTCAGCGTGTAAGATCAAATGCTCCCTGGAGGCGAATTGGATATCTGGTAGCTACCATCCTTTAAAAAAAGTTCCTATAGCAAGATAAGACTACCTTAAATGGGGCAATGCAAGTGTGCATCCTCACTCAACTAACAACCCAAGTAATTACAATTAATTAAAAATCAAAGTACCAACCCCTGAATGCCAGCACACTACAAGTGCTCACTTGACTTAACAACCTATAAAAGCATATACGAACAACACTTCAAGAACAACACTTCAAGTGTGCATGCCAAATCCTAAGATCTAGTAACATATAAGATGATAAGTGATACTAATTAACAGTAGGATCTAGAGATGCATATGTGATACTAATCCTATTAACCCATATGTGATACTAATTAACAGTAGGATAGTGGGGCAGCAGGGGGGTGTAGGGAGGCGGGCGGCGACAGCGCGCGGGCGGCGACAGAGGGGCGGCGGGAGGGGGAGGAGCGCTGTGTAGGGGAGGCAAGAGGAGGGAGGAGCGCTGCATAGGGGAGGACAAGCGTTACCTGCGGTGGCGGTGGCGCGCGTGGTGGCTGGGGTGCGACCGCAGCTGGGGTGAGGCGGGGAGGAAGCGTAACCGCAGCGGCGTCGTCGGGCGGACGGAGAGGATCGATGTGAGAGCGAGAGGGGTGTGGGGGGGGGTCTTTTTGTGTAGTAGTAGCGCTGCATAGGGGCTGGTGCTACTGCTAAGCCCGCTAGTTGTAGCGCCTGTTCGAAGCAAACGCTATAGCTAAGTGGGCTACAGTTTTTGCCCTGCAGCCCACGTAACAGCAGCGCGGCCCAAGCTAACAATCACTGTTGTTATTAAGTAGCAATAGCGCATTCTTTACCAGGCGCCACTGGTACATACCAGTAGCGTGGGGTATATAACCCACGCTACCGCTAAATGTCTACATATAAGCATTTTCCTAGTAGTGGTGTGGTCGGAAATTCCCCTCTGCATTGCGTGCACCGATACCAGAGGGTACTTCTATTCCCATTCCACACTTGCTAGAACCCTGTCAAGCTTCTCATACGTAGAAGTGGGAAGAGAATTTGCCCAAGTAAACTGTCTACCCGTGAGCTCTATCTCTCTGACATTGAGACTTTCAATGATCATATTGAACATAAAGGACCATCGCATCAAAATGATCATTATTCTTTTCTTCTTTCCTCCTAATGATGTTGATGTCACCTACCACTAGTATTGGTAGCCTCTCATCCCCACAAATTCTAACCAGATCTGCTAGAAAATCAGGTTTAAATCCGGGTTGGGCTGCGCCATATACCGCCACTAAGGCCCATCGTCAATCCATCCAATTTAGACCTTACCCGGAATTTAACAGTATAGTCTCTTCTCACTACGTTTAGAACCTCGAGTGTTTCACACTTCACCCCCAATGGAATCCCACCCGACCGTCCTCTAGGCGGTAGGCAGTGCCAATGGAAATCAATTCCACCAGTAAGAGAACTGAGGAATTGTGAAGTGAAGTTATCTCTACCAGTTTCAAGAAGTGCGATGAAATCTAGTTTATCTTCTATGGCTGTTTCAGCCAGGAATTGTTTCTTATCCAAGTCTGCGAGACCTCTGCTATTCCAAGAGGTCCCTTTCATACTCCGTCATGGAATTTTTTCTTGAGATTCACTCTCACACTTCTATGAACCGCCGACACTGGATAAATCTTCCTCTTCCAGGAATGTTTAGGTTTATCCAGTATCGACTCCTCGTCACCACTATTTTTGGTCGGTTGTACCTCCGCCATGAGAGGCGAGAGGCCAACGGGTCCCTCGGACTCCTCATCTCCTGCCTCTCCTTCGGCATCCGAAGTAGGCAACATTCCGTCACAGAACTTCTCTAGCGAAGAAATGCCCATATTATTAATCTCGGTATCTGACATAGGTTTGACAGCCGCTAACGCTCGGATTAACTCTAAAGCTCTCTTAGCCTCTAAGTCTGAAATGTCATTAACTGATTTAGCAATTTCTTTTCCATTAGACCCCAGTGAGACTCCTATGTCATTTGCCTTACTAATAATTTCATTTTCAGAAAAGGCATAATAGAACATTGCTTATTAACTGACATACTTGTTTGGGTCTCGATGTCCCTTAGCTTGGCGGCCCTCATAGCTCGTCCAAGCTGAAAGTCGTCGGTATCTGGCTGGTCCTGAACCCGGCTACTAACACGCCTGCCAATCGTCACCGGGTCCTGGTGTCCGCCGAACGCAATCACCTCCTCTGTAGTCCAGACCCGCGGCGACTGGACCAACTCCACGGATGTGTTCTGCCTGGTAGGCCCCGATGAACGTAAGGAGGAAGGGCTGGTGCCTTCATACGTCTCCAACGTATCTATAATTTTTGATTGTTCCATGCTATTATATTGCCCATTTTGGATGTTTATGGGCTTTACTCTACAGTTTTATATCATTTTTGGGACTAACCTACTAACCGGAGGCCCAACCCAAATTGTTGTTTTCTTGCCTATTTCAGTGTTTCGAAGAAAAGAAATATCAAACGGAGTCCAAACGGAATGAAACCTTTGGGACAGTTATTTTTGGAACAGAAGCAATCCAGGAGACTTGGAGTGTAAGTCAGGGAATCTTCAAGGTGGCCACGAGGCAGGAAGGCGCGCCCTACCCCTTGGGTGCGTCCCCACCCTCGTGGGCCCCTCGTGGCTCCCCTGACCGACTTCTATCGCCTATATATATCCATATATCCTAAAAACATTGGAGAGCACAATAGATTGGGAGTTTCGCCGCCGCAAGCCTCTGTAGCCACCAAAAACCAATCGGGACCCTGTTCCGGCACCCTGCCAGAGGGGGGATCCCTCACCGGTGGCCATCTTCATCATCCCGGCGCTCTCCATGACGAGGAGGGCGTAGTTCACCCTCAGGGCTGAGGGTATGTACCAGTAGCTATGTGTTTGATCTCTCTCTCTCTCTCTCTCTCGTGTTCTTGACTCGGCACGATCTTTGTGACGCCCGGATACTTAAGCTACAGTGAACCTCCGCTAATGATGTCATGTCTCCTCAATTACTGTTGCTAATCTCGCGTTAGTTCGAAACCGATTCGGATTCAAATTGAAAATCAGGCAAACAACAAAAGTTTTCAAACTTTAAAACTAAAATGTTCGAGTTGTGCCAAAAGATTGCAAAGGTAATTGTGGTGCAGAAACCCCACTTTTGTAAAATGTTTTACTACACTAAAAATGATTAAAATAGTAGTTAAAATAATTAAATAAGTGCCTTTGATATTTTAAGAAATGCTAAACTATTTTTATTTTGAGGTAAAACTTCTTAGAACAGTGGATTATTTTGAAACACTATTTTTGGAGATATTGTCATATTTTACTAAATTAAAAAAATAAAGTGTAACTAAAATAAAACAGAAAAGAATAAAAAACAACAATAGAAGAAAATAAAAGCCCCCCCTCGCTGGGCCTCGGCCCAGCTGGCCATTGGGCTTGCCAAGCCGCCCCAGCCGGCGCCCCACTCCCCTCCTCCATATCCCCCACCCCGATCGAACCCTAGGGCAACCACCCCCACTTCCCCCATCGATCCAGATCTGGATCGGGATCATCCCTGTTGCCCCGCATGAACCCCCCACTCATCCCGCATGAACCCCCACTCCTCTTGACCGAGACACCCACCCTCTCCCGTTCTCCGCCGTCGCCCGCCTCCTCAACCTCCCTCTTGTGTGGATCCGGTCGGGGGCAATCAACGCTCTCGAAGCCCTGTGCCGACGCCGGACCACCCCTGCTGGAGCCGCCCCGCCACCCGTCGTCGTCGATGCCGCCTCCCCGTCTACGTCGCTCATCCCCATCCTCCTCCCCGCCCCGTGCCGAGGCCTCCATTCCTGCGCCGCGCCCTCGACCCCGTCGCCCTGCCGCACTCGTCGCCGGCAACCCAGACGCCGCCCCTTCCTCGTCGTCCTCCTCAAGCATGCCTCGCTCAACTACAGGGCTATGTGAGCTCCCTTCCCTTCCCCTCTTCCTCCCTGGCAGACCCGCTGTCGTGCTTGTTGCCGCTGCTGTAGTGCTTCTCTGGCTCAGGCAAGTACACCACGGTGCTTCTAGCATCGCGTGGGAGCTGCCTAGCCCTTCGGTGCTTTGCGTGCGTGCTCCTCGCACCGCCCCCCTCGAGTTCTTGCTTCGGCCGCCGCCTCGCACCATCCTGCTGCCTTCGCTCCGCCCCCTGCTCGCCTTGTCGCGCTGACCCTTGCGACGTCCCCTTGCCCTGCATGCCCCGCTCTCCCACCGCCCACCGCTGGGTGCCACTCCGGCCGGCCGGCTCCCCGCGCCCGCTGGTCACAGCCAGATGCACCCCGCCCTGCGCGCCCCTGGGCGAGCACCATGGCGGGCGCCCACGCGCCGCATCCACCGCCCGGTGCCTGCTAAGGCCCCCAGGGCCCTATGACAAAGGGGCCCCACCCCTGGAACGTTTTAAAAAATAGATATAAAAAGAGTTTAAAAAATTAATAAATAAAAATATTAATTAATTAATTAATTAATTAATTAACTTAACTAATTCTGTATTAGATTAACCTAATCATTTAGTTAACTATTTAACCATGTTTAATTAACCTGAGACTATGACGAACGGGCCCCACGTGCCAGGGTTGACCTAGTCAACCTGTAGACCTGCTGACATCATGCTGATGTCACACTGACCCAATAATTACCTTTTATAATTAATTAAAATCTGTTAATTCCAAAATTGAATTAAAACTTTAAAAATTAATATAAAATGATCCGTAGCTCGGATGGAAAAACTTTGTACATGAAAGTTGCTCAGACTGATGAGACGAATTCAGATACGCAGACCGTTCGTCCGCCACACGTCCCTAGCTTAGTGAACCCGCAACTTTTCCCCCTCCGGTTCATCTGCCCGAAAACGCAAAACACCGGGGATACTTTCTGGGATGTTTCCCACTTTCGCCGGTATCACGTACTACCGCGTTAGGGCACACCTAACACCGCTAATTGTCTTGTCATGCATCATCATGCTTATTCTTGCTTTATATTTACTGTTTCTTCCCCCTCTTCTTCTCCGGTAGACCCTGAGACCAACGCTGGTGCCCCTGAGTACGACTACGTCGACGATGATCCCTCCTTGCCAGAGCAACCAGGCTAGCCCCTCCCTTGATCACCAGATATCGCCTATTCTTCACTCTATTGCTTGCATTAGAGTAGTGTAGGATGTTACTATTTCGATTAATCATATTCTGTTGCATAGCTTGTCATTGTTGCTACAGTCGTTGATACCTTACCCGCAATCCTAAATGCTTAGTATAGGATGCTAATTTATCATCATTGGCCCTACATTCTTGTCAGTCTGCCTTGCTATACTATTGGGCCATGATCACTTGGGAGGTGATCACGGGTTTATTCTATACATACATACATACATACTATACAGATGGTGACTAAAGTCCGGTCGACTCATTGAGTACCCGCAAGTGATTCCGATGTGGGGACTGGAAGGACAGGTGGCTCCATCCTGGTAGAGGTGGGCCTGGGTTCCCGATGGCCCCCGACTGTTACTTTGAGGTGGAGCGACAGGGCAGGTTCAGACCACCTAGGCGAGAGGTGGGCCTGGCCCTGGTCGGCGTTTGCGGTTACTTCATAATAACACGCTTAACGAGATCTTGGTATTTGATCTGAGTCTGGCCACTGGCCTATACGCACTAACCAACTATGCGGGAACAGTTATGGGCACTCAACGTCGTGGTATCAGCCGAAGCCTTCATGACATCAGCGACTGAGCGGCATGCGCCGGATTGGACTGGAACGCCTGCTCTTGTATTAGGGAGGCTAGGTCTGCTTCCGGTCGCGTTCGCAACGTGCAGGTGTGCAAAGTGCGATGGGCCCAGACCCCTGCACCATAGGAGTTAGACCGGCGTGCTGACCTCTTTGTTGTGCCTAGGTGGGGCTGCGACGTGTTGATCTTCTGAGGCCGGGAATGACCCAGGAAAGTGTGTCCGGCCAAATGGGATCGAGCGTGTTGGGAAATGTGGTGCACCCCTACAGGGAAGTTTATTTATTCGAATAGCCGTGTCCCTCGGTAAAAGGACGACCCGGAGTTGTACCTTGACTTTATGACAACTAGAACCGGATACTTAATAAAACACACCCAGACAAGTTCCAGAGACAACCCGGTGATCGCTTTCCCACAGGCGACAAGGGGAGGATCGCCGGGTAGGATTATGCTAGGCGATGCTACTTGGAGGACTTTAATCTACTCTCTTCTACTTGCTGGAAGATGGAGGCTGCCAGAAGCGTAGTCTTCGACAGATTAGCTATCCCCCTCTTATTCTGGCATTCTGCAGTTCAGTCCACCGGTATGGCCCTATACACATATACCCATGCATATGTAGTGTTGCTCCTTGCTTGCGAGTACTTTGGATGAGTACTCACGGTTGCTTTTCTCCCCCTTTTCCCCCTTCCCTTCTACCTGGTTGTCGCAACCAGATGTCGGAGCCCAGGAGCCAAACGCCACCGTCGACGACGACTCCTACTACACCGGAGGTGCCTACTACTCCGTGCAGCCCGCTGACGACGACCAGGAGTAGTTTAGGAGGATCCCAGGCAGGAGGCTGCTACCTCTTGAGCACTGCGTTGGATTTCCCCGAAGAGGAGAGGATGATGCAGGAAAGTAGCGTAAGCATTTCCCTCAGTTTTTGAGAACCAAGGTATCAATCCAGTAGGAGGCCATGCACAAGTCCCTTGTACCTACACAAAACGATAGCTCCTTGCAACCAACGCGATTAGGGGTTGTCAATCCCTTCACAGTCACTTACGAGAGTGAGATCTGATAGAGATGATAAATAATATTTTTGGTATTTTTGGTATAGAGATGCAAAGTGAAAAGTAAAAGGCAAAGTAAAAGCAAAGCAAGTAATAAAGTAATGGAGATTGATATGATGAGAATAGACCCGGGGGCCATAGGTTTCACTAGTATCTGCTCTCAAGAGCATAGATTTTCTACGGTGGCTGAACAAATTACTGTTGAGCAATTGACAGAATTGAGCATATTATGAGCATATCTAGAGAATGATCATGTATATAGGCATCACGTCCGAGACAAGTAGATCGAAACGATTCTGCATCTACTACTATTACTCCACTCATCGACCGCTATCAAGCATGCATCTAGAGTATTAAGTTAAAAACAGAGTAACGCATTAAGCAAGATGACATGATGTAGAGGGATAAATTCACGCAATATGATAAAAAAAACCATCTTGTTATCCTCGATGGCAACAATACAATACGTGCCTTGCTGCCCCTTCTGTCACTGGGAAAGGACACCGCAAGATTGAACCCAAAGCTAAGCACTTCTCCCATTGCAAGAACTACCAATCTAGTTGGCCAAACCAAAAGGATAATTCAAAGAGACTTGCAAAGATAACTCAATCATACATAAAAGAATTCAGAGAAGATTCAAATATTGTTCATAGATAAGCTGGATCATAAACCCACAATTCATCGGTATCAACAAACGCATTGCAAAAAAAGATTACATCGAATAGATCTCCACAAGAGAGGGGGAGAACATTGTATTGAGATCCAAAAAGAGAGAAGAAGCCATCTAGCTACTAGCTATGGACCAGAAGGTCTGAAGTAAACTACTCACACTTCATCGGAGGGGCTATGGTGTTGATGTAGAAGCCCTCCATGGTGGATGCCCCCTCCGACGGAGCTCCAAAACAGGCCCCAAGATGGGATCTCGTGGATATAGAAGGTTGCGGCGGTGGAATTAGGTTTTTGGCTCCTTTTCTGATCGTTTGGGGATACGTAGGTATATATAGGAGGAAGGAGTACGTCGGTGGAGCAACAGGGGGGCCACGAGGCAGGGGGCGCGCCCCCCACCCTCGTGACCGCCTCTGTTACATCTTGGAGTAGGGTCCAAGTCTCCTGGATCACGTTCGGTGAGAAAATCACGTTCCCGAAGGTTTCATTCCGTTTGGACTCAGTTTGATATTCTGTTTCTTCGAAACACTGAAATAGGCAAAAAACAGCAATTCTGGGCTGGGCCTCCGGTTAATAGGTTAGTCCCCAAAATAATATAAAAGTGTAAAATAAAGCCCAATATAGTCCAAAACAGTAGATAAAGTAGCATGGAGCAATCAAAAATTATAGATACGTTGGAGACGTATCAGAGGCCCGCGCCTCTTTCGATCTGTATCCCAGCTTGTGCTAGCCTTCTTAAGGCAAACTTGTTTAACTTATGTCTGTACTCAGATATTGTTGCTTCCGCTGACTCGTCTATGATCGAGCACTTGTATTCGAGTCCTCGAGGCCCCTGGCTTGTATTATGATGCTTGTATGACTTATTTATGTTTTAGAGTTGTGTTGTGATATCTTCCCGTGAGTCCCTGATCTTGATCGTGCACGTTTGCTTGTATGATTAGTGTACGATTGAATCGGGGGCGTCACAAGTTGGTATCGAAGCCGACTACCTGTAGGAATCCCCCTTCCAAACTCCTTGGCCGAAGTTGAGTCTAGACATTGAAAAAGTTTTTACTAACATGGATGTGCGGCTTATGGGCCCACATCGCCATTGGGTGGTATTAGGATCTTTTATTCCTCGTCTACGCTCTGGGACTCTGATCTCTCTTCTATTCGGGTTAAATGATTTTGCTAACTCTAACTTTAGGTTCTTGAAAATACTTTCTTCTGGAGAGCCCCTTCAGTCCAGATGTTCGTCGGCTGCACCAGAAGATTTCGAAGATACTTTTCGATATTCTCTCGAGACCTTGTGCCCGTTGCTTTTGCAATTCCCTACCACCGAAATATCCCTATGGATAAATACTTACACCTGTTGTGCTTACTTTTATTCCCAGTCAATCTTGTTATTACAAGATACCCCGAGAATACTTTGTGCCTACTGCCTTGCAGTTCTTTGCCACCTGAATACCCCTACGAATAATTTCTCGCTCTTATCGAGTATCCGCTCATCCCCAGTTGATTCAAGTAATTCACAAAAGTCTTTGAAATACTATTTGGACTTCCGAAAATCCTGAGCAACCTATTGCTCTTGAAATTCTTGCTTGCTTGCATTATGGTTAATCCCATAAGTCTTGTAATCTTATTGTCATCCCTTGTCATTATCATTTTGAGTCTGTTGATTCAAAATATTACGAATGCTCACTATCGTCAATCAGATCCTAGAATTCTTCCTTCTGGCTTAGATGTCATTTTAAACATGAGCTGGTTATCGACCAATCAAAATGCCGTCGATTGTATCCCTAAGTCTATTCGACTTATCCATTCTTAATCAGACCGCTGGCTTCTGATCCCTTGATTTGAAAATCATAATTTGTTTGCATTTGAGATCTGAATTAGTCAGTTGTTTCTATAATTTGATACCTTTGCATTCTTTTTATTCTGATTACCGATACTCATGACAGGTTCCTTGTGGTCCACGAGACCAATTGCTTGGTTATTATCCGACAGCGTCCTTCATATCCAATAACCTTAAGAGTTTCTCCTGTGATACATAATGCCTTTGGTAAATTGTATCCTCTGCTTGGCCAACCATGCTCGGCTTTCAAGCTTGTGTATTTACTTTTGAAACTTGTGGTATATGTTACTAAGATGCCCGATGGGTTGAACCTATGCATTCCCCTAATCCGTGAGAACCCGAAAGTTTTCACAAGTCATACTCTTCCAGTGTTCTACTAGATAAATTTCAAACACTACAGTTATATCAAAGCGAGAGGTGAATGAAATGATCTGCATTAAAGTAGTGGGAGTCGACCTTGAACTTTGTGTTCATGCCCATGAAAATGATGTAGACCGTCTCAGAAGCTTCTTGCAAAATGATTATCCAGATGTATGATTCTTTCGGTATTCTTGAAATTGATTCCTTACAGTTATGGTTCCGACCATGCTGTCCTGATCTGATATATCTGATGGGAATCCATTCCAGTGCCTCGTCTATTTTTGGCAATGTTGAAGTATCTACTGTCATAGGTCAATGACCCGGTTCTACTTCTATCATGTTCTACCTTCGAGTATTACACCTTGGTATCTCAAAGATGTCTGGCCATTGCACCACATCTTACTAACTTTGTTGAAGTAATGTCTTTCATTGTCGTAATAACTCTACGGGTTCTGGGTTGTTTTCAACCGAGGACACCGACTAGTGAAATTATTCCACTCTACAAATCAAATAACCCTAGTATTTTACTGGGAAATTCTGAACCCAATCTGGTCATTCCTAGACTATTGGCTGCATCTTGGTCTTGCTATCTTTGACTGTGCTACCTCATCCTTCTCTGGTGCACGAATTCTTCAATGTGTGAGCATGACTTACGTCGAGCTTTCAACATCCTGGTGCTTGTCTTGAAAGGCAACTTTGGTTCCGAGCTTGCATCTTATATATTGATCCTATAACTTGCCACTTCGTCATTTCCTCGCTTGTTGCCCTTGTTGTTTGATTGCATCCTCTTGAAACCTCCCGGCAAATGTGTCAGATCACCTTCAACACTTTGACTTCTTCCGAGATGTCAACTGTGTTCATGATGAAAAATACCCTCCTTGCCCTCGATGATTTTTATTATCATCGACAACACCCTTGACTTCCTTTCATCGCGAAATTGTCCACATTATGTGTACAACTTGCTCTCCAGCTAGTGTTGTGTTCTGCCTTGAACTATTACTTTCTTTTATGTCGAGAATGTTGTGGGGATTTCTCCACCTCTTAGAAATTCTCGGTATGATGATACTTCACACCATCACCATTCTTCCCTTGGTCCTCGTGTTGTTTTTAACCGGGATACCAATATGCTAACGATGTTGCTTGAGTTCTGTACTTCTAGCAACCCTATTGCTTTGAAGTTAATGATCGACAGTTCGTTCTTAGACTGTTGGTCATTGAATCATCACTCTAACATTGATCTTGTTGCCTAAGGTCATATTTCGGGCACACCTTTCAACTAATGATTGATGGTGTATGTTTTACTTGAGCATACAACATTATATAATTTGAGTTGACACATGTCATCTTCTTGTTCACATTATTGCAGAAATCCATTTGTTTGGAATTCTCGATGAATTGTCTCTGAGCCCATTAGCCGCCTCCTCATCCGCTCCTTGGTTTAATGATGAACTATAACTTCAGGAACCCGCTCCCATAGTTCATTTCCTGATAATCTTGCAATGTCATTTCGTCGATTTGTGTTGCACCATTTCTTCTCGAACATCCTGAGTCTGGGGTATTATGACACCAATCGGATCTGAATCTTGGTCAGATATGATGGTTTGGACAACTTTCCAGGAGTTATGTTGTTGGTCCCTTGATAACCCGGTAATATGATGTCATGCCTAGCACCCCTGGCTAGAGGACCTATCATTATAATTTCTTTTGCAAGGATAACCATTCTTCCTGAAGGAAATTGTAACACTTATTTTATAAGTTGCTCCAGATGGATCATTTGCGTATCCAAAGTCTGGCCCTTGATTGAAACACCATATCATTGCTATCTCGAAGCATGACTATGATACCCCGCTCATCAACAAGAACATTGGAGGTGCGATATTAAATGTTTCTTGGTGAGTTATCCAAACACTGTTGTATGGGTAACATCTTGATTAATCCTTGCCTCTTATCTGAATGGTTGGGTACTTGCTCTCCTACACTGTATGCCATGTTCTGCTTGTCCATGGGAAGGATATACTCCTAATAATTGTGTGTAATCACAATTTTCCTTTCCATTGTTCTGTTTAATCTGATAATCGCGTTTTCCTTTCCATTCTTTTTGCTTAACCTTTCCTGAATCTGAATTAACTGAGCAGAGATAGTTTCCTGCTTAGGTAGGCACCTTGTTGTACCACTCTATCTATAAGACTCTGTTACTATTATTGATGACATTTCGGTAGCCACCGATGGGTGATAACTTTGCCAATTGGTTCGCCTCATTCAACAAGTAGGAAAATTGCTCTCTTCGTTCCCCGTCCTTGGTACCGACATTTTTGCCGGCATACCTGACAAGCTATTCACTAACATGCCTCCCTGTTGCGGCTGTGCAAGATGTCACCACCCTTCCTACTTTTAACCCACATGGTGGGCCCATAACCCACAGGTCCACTGGATCGAAACCTGACTCTTCTTTACATCCTGGATTCTAATGTATCCTTTGCACCTGGCTTCGTATGTGATTCACGAGCTAAATGCTATACCATTATTCATCCAGGAATCAAACACCATGTTATTCTTGTTGTTCAAACCCCCATTCCAGCTTTTGTCTAGTCAT
The DNA here is from genome assembly GCF_018294505.1 of Triticum aestivum. Classification (NCBI taxonomy): domain Eukaryota; kingdom Viridiplantae; phylum Streptophyta; class Magnoliopsida; order Poales; family Poaceae; genus Triticum; species Triticum aestivum. Next base: position 131,513,246 of record NC_057810.1, on the reverse strand, counting down.
CGAGTGATTGCCTACCCGTTTGAAACTTTGGTACAATCGTATATTGCACTCAATGAATTCACTAAAATACAACTCATGGGGTACCTTGTGTATTTCCCATTGAGTTCACCGTTAGATTCCCAACATTGTGGAGATGCATTCTTCCGGAGTTTTTCCCCTTGGTCGCGTTCGTAGGGCGATGGAGATCCCGAAGAAAAGATGACGACTTGATCACGGTGACTTGAAGCAGAGAAATGAAGACATCAATGAATGGGATCAACCTCTTCAAAAGGGCAACCAAGACCGAGAAAACTCGTTAGGTTTTTCGCTACCAGCACCTTCCCCCCTTACTCCACCGCTTAAATCTCGGGACGAGATTTCTTGTAGTGGAGGAGAATTGTGACGCCCGGATACTTAAGCTACAGTGAACCTCTTCTAATGATGCAACGTCTCCTCGATTACAGTTGCTAATCTCGCGTTAGTTCAAAACCGATTCGGATTCAAATTGAAAATTAGGCAAACAAAAAAAGTTTTCAAACTTTAAAACTAAAATGTTCGAGTTGTGCCAAAAGATTGCAAAGGTAATTGTGGTGCAGAAACCCCACTTTTGTAAAATGTTTTACTACACTAAAAATGATTAAAACAGTAGTTAAAATGATTAAATAAGTGCCTTTGATATTTTAAGAAATGCTAAATTATTTTTATTTTGAGGTAAAACTTCTTAGAACAGTGGATTATTTTGAAACACTATTTTTGGAGCTATTGTCATATTTTACTAAACTAAAAAAATAAAGTGTAACTAAAATAAAACAGAAAAGAATAAAAAAACAACAATAGAAGAAAATAAAAGCCCCCCTCGCTGGGCCTCGGCCCAGCTGGCCATTGGGCTTGCCAGGCCGGCCCAGCCGGCGCCCCACTCCCCTCCTCCATATCCCCCACCCCGATCGAACCCTAGGACAACCACCCCCACTTCCCCCATCGATCCAGATCTGGATCGGGATCATCCCCGTTGCCCCGCACAAACCCCCCACTCCTCCCGCACGAACCCCCACTCCTCCTGATCGAGACACCCACCCTCTCCCGTTCTCCACCGTCGCCCGCCACCTCAACCTCCCTCTTGTGTGGATCCGGTCAGGGGCAATCGACGCCCCCAAAGCCCTGCACCGACACCGGACCACCCTCGCCGGAGCCACCCCGCCACACGCCGTCGTTGACGCCGCCTCCCCGTCTACGTCGCTCGTCCCCATACTCCTCCTCGCCCCGTGCCGAGGCCACCATTCCTGCACCGCACCCTCGACCCCGTCGCCCCACCGCAATCATCGCCGGCAACCCAGACACCGCCCCTTCCTTGTCCTCCTCCTCGAGCATGCTGATACGTCTCCAACGTATCTATAATTTTTGATTGTTCCATGCTATTATATTACCCCTTTTGGATGTTTATGGGCTTTATTTTACACATTTATATCATTTTTGGGACTAACCTACTAACCGGAGGCCCAACCCATATTGTTGTTTTTTTGCCTATTTCAGTATTTCGAAGAAAAGGAATATCAAACGGAGTCCAAACAGAATGAAACCTCCGGGAGCGTTATTTTTGGAACAAATCTGATCCGGAGAGCTTGGAATGCAAGTCAAGAAGCCTCTGAGGGCCCCACGAGATAGGAGGGCGCCCCCCCTATAGGGCGCGCCCCCTGTCTCATGGGCCCCTCGGGCGGCCACCGACATACTTCTTCCTCCTATATATACCTATGTACCCCGAAAACATCCAGGAGCACCACGAAACACAATTTCCACTGCCGTAACCTTATGTATCCACGAGATCCCATCTTGGAGCCCTTGCCGGCACTCTGCCGGAGGGGGAATCAACCATGGAGGGCCTCTACATCAACATCCTTGCCCCTCCGATGAGTTGTGAGTAGTTTACCACAGACCTACGGGTCCACAGTTATTAGCTAGATGGCTTCTTCTCTCTTTTTGGATCTCAATACAATGTTCTCCCCCTCTCTTGTGGATATCTATTCGATGTAAACTCTTTTTGTGGTGTGTTTGTCGAGATCCGATGAATTGTGGGTTTATGATCAAGTTTATCTATGAATAATATTTGAATCTTCTTTGAATTCTTTTATGTATGATTGAGTTATCTTTGCAAGTCTCTTCGAATTATCAGTTTGGTTTGGCCTACTAGATTGGCCTTTCTTGCCATGGGAGAAGTGTTTAGCTTTGGGTTCAATCTTGCGGTGTTCTTACCCAATGACAGAGAGGGTTGCAAGACACATATTGTATTGTTGCCATCAAGGATAACAAGATGGGGTTTATATCATATTGCATGTGTTTATCCCTCTACATCATGTCATCTTGCTTAATGCGTTACTCTGTTCTTATGAACTTAATACTCTAGATGCAAGCAGGAGTCGGTCGATGTGTGGAGTAATAGTAGTAGATGCAGGCAGGAGTCGGTCTACTTGTTATGGACATGATGCCTATATACATGATCATGCCTAGATAATCTCATAACTATGCGCTTTTCTATAAATTGCTCGACAGTAATTTGTTCACCCACCGTAATACTTATGCTATCTTGAGAGAAGCCTCTAGTGAAACCTATGGCCCCCAGGTCTATCTCTTATCATATTTGCTTTCAATCTACTTTATTTTCATCTTTACTTTTTGCATCTATCTTATAAAATACCAAAAATATATTTATCTTATCATACTATCTTTATTAGATCTCACTTTCGCAAGTGGTCGTGAAGGGATTGACAACCACTTTATTACGTTGGTTGCGAGTTCTCAATTTGTTTGTGTAGGTGCGTGGGACTTTTGAGGCGCCTCCTACTGGATTGATACCTTGGTTCTCAAAACTGAGGGAAATACTTACGCTACACTTTGCTGCATCACCCTCTCCTCTTCAAGGAAAACCAACGCAAGCTCAAGACGTAGCAAGAAGGATTTCTGGTGCCGTTGCCGGGGAGGTCTTCGCTCAAGTCAAGACATACCAAAGTACCCATCACAAACCCATCTCCCTCGCATTTACATTATTTGTCATTTGCCTCTCGTTTTCCTCTCCCCCACTTCACCTTGCCGTTTTATTCGCCCTCTCTCTCCCAATCTCCTCCTCTCTTTTTGGCTTGCCATTTTTCTGTTTGCTTGTGTGTTGGATTACTTGTTGCCATGGCACATGATAATACCAAGTTGTGTGACTTCTCGAATACCAATAATAATGATTTCCTTAGTACTCGGATTGCTCCTCTTAATGATGTTGAGTCTTGTGAAATCAATACTGCTTTGCTGAATCTTGTTATGAAAGATCAATTTGTCGGCCTTCCTAGTGAAGATGCCACTACTCATCTAAACAATTTTATTGATTTGTGTGATATGCAAAAGAAGAAAGATACGGATAACAATATTGTCAAATTGAAGTTATTTCCGTTTTCACTTAGAGATCGTGCTAAAGTTTGGTTTTCGTCTTTGCCTAAAAATAGTATTGGTTCTTGGAACAAGTGCAAAGATGCTTTTATCTAGTATTTCCCCCCGCTAAGATCATCACTCTTAGGAACAATATTATGAATTTTAAACAACTTGATCATGAGCATGTTGCCCAATCTTGGGAAAGAATGAAATTGATGCTTCGCAATTGCCCTACTCATGGTTTGAATTTATGGATGATCATACAAAAAAATTATGCCGGTTTGAACTTTGCTTCTAGAAACCTCTTAGATTCGGCCGCGGGAGGCACGTTTATGGAAATTACGTTAGGAGATGCTACAAAATTGCTTGATAATATAATGGCTAATTATTCTCAATGGCACACCGAAAGATCTTCTAGTAAAAAAGTGCATGCTATAGAAGAAATCAATGTTTTGAATGGAAAGATGGATGAACTTATAAAGATGTTTGCTACTAAAAATACTCCTCTTGATCCCAATGATATGCCTTTGTCTTCCCTGATTGAGAATAATAATGAATCTATGGATGTGAATTTTGTTGGTAGGAATAGTTTTGGAAACAACGCTTATAGAGGGAATTTTGATGCTAGACCGTTCCCTAGTAATCCCTCTAATAGATATGGAAATTCCTACAATAATTCTTATGGTAATTTTAATAAGATGCCCTCTGATTTTGAGAATAGTGTGAAAGAATTTATGATTTCTCAAAAGAATTTTAATGCCTTGCTTGAAGAAAAATTTCTCAAAGTTGATGATTTGGCTAGGAACGTTGATAGACTTTCGCTTGATGTTAATTCTCTTAAACTTGGATCTTCTTCTCCTAAGCATGATATCAATGAGTCTCTCAAAGTAATGAGAATTTCCATTGACGAGTGCAAGTAAAGAACCGCTAGATTGCGTGCTAAAAAAGAAAGCTTTATAAAAGCGTGTTCTTCTAGTCTACATGAAAATAATGATGAGGATCTTAAAGTTATTGATGCGTGTCCGATTAGATCTATGTTTTGCACTATGAATTTTGATGATTATGGGAATGATGGTGAATCAACTTTGTCTAGAAGGCGTCCCAAAAATTCGGAGTCTTTAGATCTTGATGCTAAAATTGATAAAAGTGAGATTGGAGAATCCTCTACTTCTAATAATATAGAACTTACTATCTCGGATTTCAAGGAATTTGATTATGATAATTGCTCTTTGAAAGGTTATATTTCCTTGTTGCAATCCGTTGTTAATTCTCCTCATGCTTATAGTCAAAATAAAGCTTTTACCAAACATATTGTTGATGCCTTGATGCAATCTTATGATGAAAAACTTAATTTGGAAGTTTCTATACCTAGAAAACTTAATGATGAGTGGGAACCTACTATCAAGATTAGAATTAAAGATTATGAGTGTTTTTCTTTGTGTGATTTGGGTGCTAGTGTTTCCACAATTCCGAAAACTTTATGTGATATTCTAGGTTTCCATGATCTTGATGATTGCTCTTTAAATTTGCACCTTACGGATTCCACCATTAAAAAGCCTATGGGAAGGATCAATGATGTTCTTATCATTTCAAATAGAAATTTGGTGCCCGTAGATTTTATCGTTCTTGATATAGATTGCAATCTTTCTTGACCTATTATTCTTGGTAGACCTTTCCTTAGAACGATTGGTGTGATTATTGATATGAAGGAAGGGAACATTAGATTCCAATTTCCAGTAAAGAAAGGCATGGAGCACTTTCCAAGAAAGAAAGTCAAATTAGCTTATGAATCTATCATGCATGCTACTTATGAATTTAGTGCCAAAGATGGCACTCGTTAGATCTATCTTTCTTTTTATGCCTAGCTAGGGGCGTTAAATGATAGCGCTAGTTGGGGGGCAACCCAATTTTTCTTTATGTTTTTAGTTTTTTCTCCTGTTTAGTAATAAATCTTGCATCTACCTTCTGTTTAGATGTGTTTTTATCTTTTAATTAGTTTTTGTGCCAAGTAGAACCTATAGGGTAACCTACGATGATAGTTGATTTGATTCTGCTGAAAAACATAAACTTTGCACGCACGAATAAATTTTTTTTAAATCACAGGAATGTGCTTTTGCATTGATTCTTTTGCTGCTGTTCAATAGACAAATTGTCCAGGACTTCCTATTTTGGTAGGATTTTTAGAGTTCCAGAAGTTTGCGTTAGTTACAGATTGCTACAGACTGTTCTGTTTTTGACAGATTCTGTTTTTCGTGTGTTGTTTGCTTATTTCAATGCATCTATGTCTAGTAAATTAGTTTATGAACCATAAAGAAGTTGGAATACAGTAGGTTTAACACCAATATAAATAAATAATGAGTTCATTGCAATACCTTATGTGGTGGTTTTGTTTTCTTTCACTAACGGAGCTTATAAGATTTCCTGTTGAGTTTTGTGTTGTGAAGTTTTCAAGTTTTGGGTAAAGCTTTTATGGACTATGGAATAAGGAGTGGGAAGAGACTAAGCTTGGGGATGCCCATGGCACCCCAAGATATTCAAAGATAGCCAAAAGCCTAAGCTTGGGGATGCCCCGGGAAGGCATCCCCTCTTTCGTCTTCGTTCATTGGTAACTTTACTTGGAGCTATATTTTTATTCGCCACATGATATGTGTTTTGCTTGGAGCGCCGTGTATTATATTAGTCTTTGATTTTTAGTTTACCACAATCATCCTTGCTATACACACCTTTTGGGAGAAGCCTATTTGATTAGGATTTGCTAGAATACTCTATGTGCTTCACTTATATCTTTTGAGTTTGATAGTTTTTGCTCTAGTGCTTCACTTATATCTTTTAGGGCACGGTGGTGTATTAATTTTGAAGAAATTGCTAGTCTCTCATGCTTCACTTATATTATTTTGAGAGTCTTTTATAACAGCATGGTATTTGCTATGATCATAAAGTTGGTTCTAGAATGATGAGCATCCAAGTTGGGTATAATAAAAACTATCATAGAAAGTGAATTGGATGCTATGATCAATTTGATGCTTGATAATTGTTTTGAGATATGGAGGTAGTGATATTAAAGTCATGCTAGTTGGGTGATTATGAATTTAAAGAATGCTTGTGTTGAAGTTTGTGATTCCCGTAGCATGCACATATGGTGAACCGCTTGGTGATGAAGTTGGAGCACAATTTTATTTATTGATTGTCTTCCTTATGAGTGGCGGTCGGGGACGAGCGATGGTCTTTTCCTACCAATCTATCCCCCTAGGAGCATGCATGTAGTACTTTGGTTTTTGATGACTTCTAAATTTTGGCAACAAGTATATGAGTTCTTTTGATTAATGTTGAGTCCATGGATTATACGCACTCTTTCACCCTTCCACCATTGCTAGCCTCTCTTGTACCGCGCAACTTTCGCCGGTACCATACACCCACCATTTACCTTCCTCAAAACAGCCACCATACCTACCTATTATGGCACTTCCATAGCCATTCCGAGATATATTGCCATGCAACTTTCCACCGTTTCGTTCATATGACACGCATTACTTTTGTCATATTGCTTTTTGAATGATCATGTAGTTGACATCGTATTTGTGGCAAGGCCACCTTCATAATTTTCATACATGTCGCTCTTGATTCATTGCATATCCCGGTACACCGTCGGAGGCATTCATATAGAGTCATATCTTGTTCTAGCTTTGAGTTGTAAATCCATAAAAGTGTGATGACCTTCATTATTAGAGCATTGTCCTAGTGAGGAAAGGATGATGAAGACTATGATTCCCCCACAAGTCGGATGAGACTTCGGACTTTACAAAAAGAAAAAGAAAAGAGAAAAAAGAAAAAAAGAGAAAGGCCAAAAAGAAAAAAGAAAGAAGGCCAAAGAAAAAAAAGAAAAAAGAAAAAAAGAAAAAAGAAAATGAGAGAAAAATAGAGAAGGGACAATGCTACTATCTCTTTTTCCACACTTGTGCTTCAAAATAGCACCATGATCTTCATGTTAGAGAGTCTCATATGTTGTCACTTTCATATACTAGTGGGAATTTTTCATTATAGAACTTGGCTTGTATATTCCAATGAAGGGCTTCCTCAAAGTGCCCTAGGTCTTCGTGAGCAAGCAAGTTGGATGCACCCCACTTAGTTTCTTTTATTGAGCTTTCATATATTTATAGCTCTAGTGCATCTGTTGCATGGCAATCCCTACTCACTCACATTTATATCTATTAATGGGCATCTCCATAGCCCGTTGATATGCCTAGTTGATGTGAGACTATCTTCTCCTTTTTGTCTTCTCCACAATCACCATTCTATTCCACATATAGTGCTATGTCCATGGCTCACGCTCATGTATTGCGTGAAAGTTGAAAAAGTTTGAGATTATTAAAGTATGAAACAATTGCTTGGCTTGTCATTGGGGTTGTGCATGCTTAAATAATTTGTGTGATGAAGATGGAGCATAGCCAGACTATATGATTTTGTAGGGATAACTTTCTTTAGCCATGTTATTTTGAGAAGACATGATTACTCTGATTAGTATGCTTGAAGTATTACTGTTTCTTATGTCAATATGAACTTTTATTTTGTATTCATTTGGATCTGAACATTCATGCCACAATAAAGAAAATTATATTATGAAATATGCTAGGTAGCATTCCACATCAAAAATTCTCTTTTTATCATTTACCTACTCGAAGACGAGCAGGAATTAAGCTTGGGGATGCTTGATACGTCTCCAACGTATCTATAATTTTTTATTGTTCCATGCTATTATATTACCCCTTTTGGATGTTTATGGGCTTTATTTTACACATTTATATCATTTTTGGGACTAACCTACTAACCGGAGGCCCAGCCCATATTGCTGTTTTTTTTGCCTATTTCAGTATTTCGAAGAAAAGGAGTATCAAACGGAGTCCAAACGGAATGAAACCTTCGGGAGTTCTATTTTTGGAACAAATCTGATCCGGAGAGCTTGGAGTGCAAGTCAATGAGGCCTCCGAGGGACCCACGAGATAGGAGGGCGCCCCCCCCTGTAGGGCGCGCCCCCTGTCTCGTGGGCCCCTCAGGTGGCCACCGACGTACTTCTTCCTCCTATATATACCTACGTACCCCAAAAACATCTAGGAGCACCACAAAATACAATTTCCACTGCCGTAACCTTCTCTATCTGCGAGATCCCATCTTGGAGCCCTTGCCCGCACTCTGCCGGAGGGGGAATCAACCATGGAGGGCCTCTACATCAACATCCTTGCCCCTCCGATGAGTTGTGAGTAGTTTACCACAGACCTACGGGTCCATAGTTATTAGCTAGATGGCTTCTTCTCTCTTTTTGGATCTCAATACAATGTTCTCCCCCTCTCTTGTGGAGATCTATTCGATGTAAACTCTTTTTGCGGTGTGTTTGTCGAGATCCGATGAATTGTGGGTTTATGATCAAGTTTATCTATGAATAATATTTGAATCTTCTCTGAATTCTTTTATGTATGATTGAGTTATCTTTGCAAGTCTCTTCGAATTATCAGTTTGGTTTGGCCTACTAGATTGGTCTTTCTTATCATGGGAGAAGTGTTTAGCTTTGGGTTCAATCTTGCGGTGTTCTTACCCAGTGACAGACAGGGTTGCAAGACACGTATTGTGTTGTTGCCATTGAGGATAACAAGATGGGGTTTATATCATATTGCATGTGTTTATCCCTCTACATCATGTCATCTTGCTTAATGCGTTACTCTGTTCTTATGAACTTAATACTCTAGATGCAGGCAGGAGTCGGTCGATGTGTGGATTAATAGTAGTAGATGCAGGCAGGAGTCGGTCTACTTGTTATGGACGTGGTGCCTATATACATGATCATGCCTAGATAATCTCATAACTATGCGCTTTTCTATCAATTGCTCGACAGTAATTTGTTCACCCACTGTAATACTTATGCTATCTTGAGAGAAGCCTCTAGTGAAACCTATGGCCCCCAGGTCTATCTCTTATCATATTTGCTTTCAATCTACTTTATTTGCATCTTTACTTTTTGCATCTATCTTATAAAATACCAAAAATATATTTATCTTATCATACTATCTTTATTAGATCTCACTTTCGCAAGTGGTCATGAAGGGATTGACAACCCCTTTCTTGCGTTGGTTGCGAGTTCTCAGTTTGTTTGTGTAGGTGCGTGGGACTTTTGAGGAGCCTCCTACTAGATTGATACCTTGGTTCTCAAAACTGAGGGAAATACTTACGCTACACTTTGCTGCATCACCCTCTCCTCTTCGAGGAAAACCAACGCAAGCTCAAGACGTAGCACATGCCTCGCTCAGCTACAGGGCTATGTGAGGCCCCTTCCCTTCCCCTCTTCCTCCCTGGCAGACCCGCCGTCGTGCTTGTTGCCACTGCTGTAGTGCTTCTCTGGCTCAGGCAGGCACACCACGGTGCTGCTGGCATCGCGTGGGAGCTGCCCAGCCCTTCGGTCCTTTGCGTGCGTGCTCCTCGCACCAGCGCCCTCGAGTTCTTGCTTCGGCCGCCGCCTCGCACCGTCCTGCTGCCTTCGCTCCGCCCCCTGCTCGCCTTGTCGCGCTGACCCTTGTGTCGTCCCCTTGCCCTGCACGCCCCGCTCTCCCACCGCCCACCGCTGGGCGCAACTCTGGACGGCCGGCTCCCCGCGCTCGCTGGTCGCAGCCAGATGCACCCCGCCCCGCGCGCCCCTGGGCGAGCGCCGTGGCGGGCGCCCACGCGCCGCATCCATCGCCCGGTGCCCGCTAAGGCCCCCAGGGCCCTATGACAAAGGGGCCCCACCCCTGGAACGTTTAAAAAATAGATATAAAAAAAGAGTTTAAAAAATTAATAAATAAAAATATTAATTAATTAATTAATCAATTAAAGAATTAATTAAGTTAATTAATTCTGTATTAGATTAACCTAATCATTTACATAACTATTTAACCATGTTTAATTCACCTGAGACTATGACGAACGGGCCCCACGTGCTAGGGTTGACCTAGTCAACCTGTAGACCTGCTGACATCATGCTGATGTCACACTGACCCAATAATTACCTTTTCTAATTAATTAAAATCTGTTAATTCCAAAATTGAATTAAAACTTTAAAAATTAATATAAAATGATCCGTAGCTCGGATGGAAAAACTTTGTACATGAAAGTTGCTCAGAACGATGAGACAAATTCAGATACGCAGACCATTCGTCCGCCACACGTCCCTAGATTAGTGAACCCGCAACTTTTTCCCCTCCGGTTCATCTGTCCGAAAACGCAAAACACCGGGGATACTTTCTCGGATGTTTCCCCCTTTCGCCGGTATCACCTACTACCGCGTTAGGGCACACCTAACACCGCTCATTGTCTTGTCATGCATCATCATGCTTATGTTTGCATTGTATTTACTGTTTCTTCCCCCTCTTCTTCTCCGGTAGACCCTGAGACCGACGCTGATGCCCCTGAGTACGACTACGTCGACGATGATCCCTCCTTGCCAGAGCAACCAGGCAAGCCCCTTCCTTGATCACCAGATATCGCATATTCTTCACTCTACTGCTTGCATTAGAGTAGTGTAGCATGTTACTGTTTCGATTAGTCCTATTCTGTTGCATAGCCTGTCATTGTTGCTACAATCGTTGATACCTTACCCGCAATCCTAAATGCTTAGTATAGGATGCTAGTTTATCATCATTGGCCCAACATTCTTGTCAGTCTGCCTTGCTATACTATCGGGTCGTGATCACTCGGGAGGTGATCACGAGTTTATTCTATACACACATACATACTATACAGATGGTGACTAAAGTCGGGTCAGCTCGTTGAGTACCCGCAAGTGATTCCGATGTGGGGGCTGGAAGGACAGGTGGCTCCATCCTGGTAGAGATGGGCCTGGGTTCCTGACGGCCCCCGACTGTTACTTTGAGGCGGAGCGACAGGGCAGGTTGAGACCACCTAGGCGAGAGGTGGGCCTGGCCCTGGTCGGCGTTCGCAGTTACTTCATAATAACACGCTTAACGAGATCTTGGTATTTGATCTGAGTCTGGACACTGGCCTATACGCACTAACCAACTACGCGGGAACAGTTATGGGCACTCGACGTCGTGGTATCAGCCGCAGCCTTCATGACGTCAGCGACTGAGCGGCGCGCGCCGGATTGGACTGGAACGCCTGCTCTTGTATTAGGGAGGCTAGTTCTGCTTCCGGCCGCGTTCGCAACATGCAGGTGTGCAAAGGGTGATGGGCCCAGACCCCTGTGCCATAGGAGTTAGACCGGCATGCTGACCTCTCTATTGTGCCTAGGTGGGGCTGCGACGTGTTGATCTTTCGAGGCCGGGCATGACACAGGAAAGTGTGTCCGGTCAAATGGGATCGAGTGTGTTGGGAAATGTGGTGCACCCCTACAGGGAAGTTTATCTATTCGAATAGCCGTGTCCCTCAGTAAAAGGACGACCCGGAGTTGTACATTGACCTTATGACAACTAGAACCGGATACTTAATAAAACACACCCAGACAAGTTCCAGAGACAACCCGGTGATCGCTTTCCCACAGGGCGATGAGGGGAGGATCGCCGGGTAGGATTATGCTAGGCGATGCTACTTGGAGGACTTCAATATACTCTCTTCTACATGCTGCAAGATGGAGGCTGCCAGAATTGTAGTCTTTGAATGGATTAGCTATCCCCCTCTTATTCTGGCATTCTACAGTTCAGACCACCGATATGGCCCTATACACATATACCAATGCATATGTAGTGTAGCCCCTTGCTTGCGAGTACTTTGGATGAGTACTCACGGTTGCTTTTCTTCCCCTTTTCCCCTTCCCTTCTACCTGGTTGTCGCAACCAGATGTCGGAGCCCAGGAGCCAGATGCCACCGTCGACGACGACTCCTACTACACTGGAGGTGCCTACTACTCCGTGCAGCCCGCTGACGATGACCCGGAGTAGTTTAGGAGGATCCCAGGCAGGAGGCCTGCGCGTCTTTCGATCTGTATCCCAGGTTGTGCTAGCCTTCTTAAGGCAAACTTGTTTAACTTATGTCTGTACTCAGATATTATTACTTCCGCTGACTCGTCTATGATCAAGCACTTGTATTCGAGCCCTCGAGGCCCCTGGCTTGTATTATGATGCTTGTATGACTTATTTATGTTTTAGAGTTGTGTTGTGATATCTTCCCGTGAGTCCCTGATCTTGATCATACACGTTTGCGTGTATGATTAGTGTACGATTGAATTGGAGGCGTCACAATCTTGATGTATCGCGAGCTTTGCTATTATAGTTGGATCTTATGATGTTTCTCCCCCTCTACTCTCTTGTGATGAATTGAGTTTTCCCCTTGAAGTTGTCTTGTCGGATTGAGTCTTTAAGGATTTGAGAACACTTGATGTATGTCTTGCCGTGCTTATCCGTGGTGACAATGGGATATTCACGTGACCTACTTGATGTATGTTTTGGTGATCAACTTGCGGGTTCAATGAACAAATGCATAGGGGTTGGCACACGTTTTTGTCTTGACTCTCCGGAGGAAACTTTGGGGCACTCTTTGAAGTTCTTTGTGTTGGTTGAATAGATGAATCTGAGATTGTGTGACGCATATCGTATAATCATGCCCACGGATACTTGAGGTGACATTGGAGTATCTAGGTGACATTAGGGTTTTGGTTGATTTGTGTCTTAAGGTGTTATTCTAGTACGAACTCTATGATAGATCGAACGGAAAGAATAGCTTCGTGTTATTTTACTACGGACTCTTGAATAGATCGATCAGAAAGAATAACTTTGAGGTGGTTTTGTACCCTACAATAATCTCTTCGTTTGTTCTCCGCTATTAGTGACTTTGGAGTGACTCTTTGTTGCATGTTGAGGGATAGTTATATGATCCAGTTATGTTATTATTGTTGAGAGAACTTGCACTAGTGTGACACCCCAAAATTTTAACCTTGTTTTATTAATTAAAATTTTGCCACGAAACTTAAACTTTTATTTTCTGGATTTCCTTTTGATTTCAGAACCATTCTTTTCTTTATTATTATGGAGTTTTTACCCCAAGTAAAAACTTTTTCATTATTATTGGACTTATTTACCCTCTCAAATAAAACAATTCTTTTATCAGTGGGATTATTTCTATAATTATTTTTTTCCCTGAGCTTTATTTCTCTAAAATGGTTTTTCTTAAGTTTTAGGGTTCCATTTGCACTACAACCCTTTGATAAATTCTTTTAAAAATCCCACCAAAATTTGGGGATGACCTATGATGTCCCTAAATCACTTTTATGCAAAAATGTTCTTTAATCATTGGAGATTTTGAGCTCTACACCAAGTTTTTAAATCTGGTCAGATTTCACTTTTGCACTGCAACCTATTTAAATATTCCTTTAAAACTTCCACCAAAACTACGGGATGTCAGAAGGAGTATATTATGCATCTTTATGCAAAAACCCATTGATGTTCTTTGAAAAAATTGAGTAAATCCTCCTCATCTTCATTCTGGTCCAACTTGATGATTTGTACTACAACCATATTTTAACTTGCTCCTTTACCCATGATTCTTTCTCTTACTTATAGACCACCCTGCAAAACCCTTAAGTCTAGGAGAATGGACCTATTGGAGTGTTTTTGGTCCATGGAATGATAGCTTTTAGTTTCTGTCCAGAAAAGATTTTCTCTAACACTTGCACTAGCAAGTTTATGGTTTTGCCCAAATGACCTTACCACCCTCTTTTGCATCTAAAGAGACACTAGCCTGGAGAGTTTGGCCACCCCAAGAAATGCCTTAGTGCCCTTGGCATTTTGTCAAACACCTTATGGGCATGATCAGTTTTGACATGAGGTTTAGTTTGCACACTGGACCTACTTGTTTTTCCCAACCACCATGTCCACTAATCTTATTTCAAACCCTAACCTAGGCCTGTTAGTCCCCAGCCTCATCCAAACCCTCTAGCACACGCTGGCATTCTGTCGAGCAGTTGGCGTGCATGCTCTGGGCGCGGCCAGAGCGTGCGTTTTGCACGTGCGTGCGCACGAGTCGCCGCGTCCCGCTGCTGCCTCCCCCGCGCCCGTTCTGGCCCCTCCCCTCTCCCAGTCGATGCACCCGGCTCCTCCCTCGCTGCAGGGCCGCCTGGCCCCCTCCTGACGCCCTACAGCGCCGCCACCGCAAGCCGCCACCGCCGCCCCCGACAACCTCTGCACTGGTCGGCGCCGCCCGAGCCACACCAACGCGCCAGCTCGCCTGTGGAGCAGTCTGAGCTCATCCATAGATTGTCCGCAAGAGCCCGTCGCCGCCACGATGCCCTGCAAGCTATAGAACGACAGTCGCCGGCATCCTTATCCACCGTCGCGGAACCGACCTCATTGCGCTATAAAAGGAGGACCCCGGGCTTGTCCAGCCACTTAGGCAGCCTCAGGCCACCCCCATAGCACCCCCACAGCCAGCAATCGTCGGGGGAAAGCCATCTTCCCCAACTCCGTCCGGTTCTTCCGCCGCCACGCCCCAACGTCCTTCGTCACAACCAGGGCCTCCCCTGTGCAAAGCACGTCTTGTCAGGAATAAAAAAATTTGAATACACAAAGCTAATATAGAGAAACCTGCAGAGAAAACTAGTACGAGGACATAGTAAAAGTAAACTCTGGAGGAAAATAAACGTGCATTGACCATATATGACTATAAACGACACAACTAAGAAAGCCGTTCCATGCTTTCATGTGACAAACTTCAATAATGCTGAGTAGTTTGTACAATATAATATAAGCAAATATGAAAATGAAATATGGTAAAATCACCCATTCATGGCAGTTTAACCAAATTATGTAAGTTAACAAGGCAGAAGCAGAAATAGAGTTTTAGCATGTTACCTTTCAAATGACTGTAAGATATCTAACATCAAGGAGTGATCCCGAAGGTCATAGTCATAGCAGCCAGAGAGGACATTAGCGACCTCCATAGGTAAATTGTACAGGAACATTGTTTTCTCTTTCTTCAGGACAACTGACTGATAAATCTCATCTGGTGATTTGGCACACCAAGTCTGAACACCATTGAACATCTCAAGAATGCTCCAAGCAAAACCCCAATGAGTTAGTCTCGTAACTAATTGGGCATATGATGTTTGGTCGCCAATGTTCTGGGGCATGTAATTTGGAGTCCCAAGTCTTTGGATAAGATCTGGATTTGGCAGCGGAAGTCCAAACAACAAGGATGGAATCCCAAAAGCCCTAGCACAGCATGGTCATTGTCATCAAGGAGAAAATTACAAGACTGAAGATTCTGAACAAATATTCCCCTGGAGTGTAGTTGTAGCACACCATGCGGCAAATCGGTGCCATATCAGCAAGTTACAGGAAATCATAAAAATATGTAGTACTACTGAAGAAAACATCTTCTAAACAGAGCATCTAAAATTCAGTGCATACAGTCAGAGGCATGTTACCTCCAGAAATCCCTATCAAAAGACACTGGTTTCCTTCCACGCATTACATATGCCAAAAGATAGTAAGCATAACATTAACCCATTTAGTTGTCTAGATAACCAGATTAAATCGTAAGCATTACATGGTTATATATCAGTGAAAAGGAATATTGTTGAATAATGATTGCCAATGCATGTCAGCATGCATAATTCAAAAAAACCACACGTTTAATCATTTAGGGGGCACATACATTTATTTTCAGAGCCTGCAACTCATAATGAAATGCTAGACAAGTTTATTGTCCTACTAAATATATGAGGAAATTATCAATGTCAAAGTTGTTGTGTCTAATGCCAAAACTAACAACTATATCAGGTCTGGTTACTGAGATGGTGTTCGGTGTGAAGATTAGTTAACAAAAAAATGTGAAAATACTTGTGTAATTAGAACAACAAGAACTGTAAATGTATGGATTTGGATTTCACAACTTAATGCCAACTAACACCGCATTAGAAAGAAGGAAAGCCTGGTCCAGTATACTTTGCAATGAAATTTGATTGAATCATTAAATTATCAAGAGCCATGTTGAACAGTATCATTAAATTATGGTTCAGATCAACAAAAATTCCTAATCACTTGATATTGGCTACCAACTCTCAGTTAACATGGCAGCAGCAGCAAACTATGGCAGAGGAGAAATAATGGCCTCCAACATGTTCAGATCATGAAGAGAAAAGACTTCTTTTGCGAGAAGAGAAGAGAAAAGACTGCCTGAGCATGGCCCGAACAGAGAGAGGGAAGGGAAGGGCCTTCCATAGCGAGCCATGGTCTGCACGCCCGCCATGGTGCTCTGATACGTCTCCAACATATCTACTTTTCCAAACACTTTTGCCCTTGTTTTGGACTCTAACTTGCATGATTTGAATGAAACTAACCTGGACTGACGCTGTTTTTAGCAGAACTGCCATGATGTTGTTTTATGTGTAGAAAACAAAAGTTCTCGGAATGTCCTGAAAATCCACGGAGGCACTTCTTGGAAAATATAAAAAATACTGGTGAAAGAATCAAGACTAGGGGCCCACACCCTGTCCACGAGGGTGGGGGCGCGCCCCCCCCTGGCGCGCCCCCTGTCTCGTGGGCCCCCTGAGGCTCCGCCGACCTCAACTCCAACTCCATATATTCCGTCTCGCGGATAAAAAAATCAGAGAGAAAGTTTCATCGCGTTTTACGATACGGAGCCGCCGTCAAGCCCTAATCTCTCTCGGGAGGGCTGATCTGGAGTCCGTTCGGGGCTCCGGAGAGGGGGATTCGTCACTGTCGTCATCATCAACCGTCCTCCATCACTAATTTCATGATGCTCACCTCCGTGCGTTAGTAATTCCATCGTAGGCTTGCTGGACGGTGATGGGTTGGATGAGATTTACCATGTAATCAAGTTAGTTTTGTTAGGGTTTGATCCCTAGTATCCACTATGTTCTGAGATTGATGTTGCTATGACTTTGCTATGCTTAATGCTTGTCACTAGGGCCCGAGTGCCATGATTTCAGATCTGAACCTATTATGTTTTCTTGAATATATGTGTGTTCTTGATCCTATCTTGCAAGTCTATAGTCACCTATTATGTGTTATGATCCGACAACCCCGAAGTGACAATAATCGGGATACTTCTCGGTGATGACCATAGTTTGAGGAGTTCATGTATTCACTATGTGCTAATGCTTTGTTCCGGTTCTCTATTAAAAGGAGGCCTTAATATCCCTTAGTTTCCGCTAGGACCCCGCTGCCACGGGAGGGTAGGACAAAAGATGTCATGCAAGTTCTTTTCCATAAGCACGTATGACTATTTACGGAATACATGCCTACATTACATTGATGAACTGGAGCTAGTTCTGTGTCACCCTATGTTATAGCTATTACATGAGGAATCGCATCCGACATAATTATCCATCACTGATCCATTGCCTACGAGCTTTTCACATATTGTTCTTCGCTTATTTACTTTTCCGTTGCTATTGTTACAATCACTACAAAACCCAAAACATTACTTTTGCTACCGTTACCTTTATTATCATACTACTTTGCTACTAAATACTTTGCTGCAGATACTAAGTTATCCAGGTGTGGTTGAATTGACAACTCAACTGCTAATACTCAAGAATATTCTTTGGCTCCCCTTGTGTCGAATCAATAAATTTGGGTTGAATACTTTACCCTCGAAAGCTGTTGCAATCCCCTATACTTGTGGGTTATCAAGACTAATTTCTGGCGCCGTTGCCGGGGAGCATAGCTCTATTCTCTGAGTCACTTGGGATTTATATCTGTTGATCACTATGAAGAACTTGAAAGACGGAAAACTACGATTTTCCCTCAACTACGAGGGGAGGTAAGGAACTGCCATCTAGCTCTGCACTAGATTCTCCTTCTGTTTTGAGTAAACTTGCGACACCTAAACCTGCTACTGCTATGAATTCTGATATGTCGCATGTTATTGATGATGCCACTTCTGCTATGCATGATACTTATGATGAAACTACTTCTGTGCGTGATACTTCTTTGCCATTAGGTGAATTTCTTGATGAACAACTTGCTAGGGTTAGGGGGGATGAAATTATTGAAGATGCTATTATTGATGATAGTGATGATGAAAATTCTCCCAATGATTATGAATTGCCTGTTGTTCCTGAGGGTTATGTTATGAATGAAGAAGCTGCTAGAGCTATCTTTGCTTGCAATGATAGATATGATCTTAAGAAATTATTTGCTAAATGGAAGCAGTAGTCTCTTAATGCTAGAATGAAACCATACCCTGCTTTTGCTACTTCACCTATCTGTGTTACTGATAAGGATTATGAATTCTCTGTTGATCCTGAAATCATTACTTTAGTTGAATCTGATCCTTTTTATGGCCTTGAATCTGAAACTGTTGTGGCACATCTTACCAAGTTGAATGATATAGCTACCCTGTTTACTCATGATGATAAATCTCGCTATTATTATATCCTTAAGATATTTCCGTTCTCATTAAAGGGTGATGCTAAGACTTGGTATAATTCTCTTGCTCCTGGTTGTGTGCGTAGTCCCCAGGATATGATTTATTACTTCTCTGCTAAATATTTCCCTGCTCATAAGAAACAAGCTGCCTTGCGGGAAATATATAATTTTGTGCAAATCAAAGAAGAGAGTCTCCCACAAGCTTGGGGGAGGCTTCTCCGATTACTTAATGCTTTGCCTGATCATCCTCTCAAGAAAAATGAAATACTTGATATCTTTTATAATGGACTAACCGATGCTTCCAAGGACTACTTGGATAGTTGTGCTGGTTGTGTTTTCAGGGAAAGAACAGTCGACGAAGCTGAATTACTATTGAATAATATGTTGACTAATGAAAATAATTGGACTCTTCCTGAGCCAATTCCTGAGGCAATTCCTGAACCAATTGAGCCAACTCCTGAGCCTATTCCTAAACCCACTCCGAAGAAGAGAGGTGTTTTATTTCTCAGTCCTGAAGATATGCAAGAGGCAAAGAAATCAATGAAAGAAAAAGGTATTAAAGCTGAAGATGTTAAGAATTTACCACCTATTGAAGAAATACATGGTCTTAATATACCGCCTGTTGAAGAACCGCATTGTCTTGATAACCCGACATAGGTAGTAAAGGTAAATTCTCTCTATAGATATGATAAAGTTGAAATCCCCTCTACTAAATTTCATAGCCCATGCTTAGATGAATTTGATGACTTTATGGCTAGACAAGAAAGTTTTAATGCTTATGTTGGTAGAGAGTTAAAGAATAATGCTTTCGATATAGGACGCGTGAGCGATAATATGGCTAGAGTTAAAGGTGAACTCAAACTCATTAGCAAATATACTTCTATGGTTGCTACTCAAGCTGAGCAAGTACTTAAAGATCAAAATGATTTGCTTGATGAATTAAATAATAAAAATGACTTTGCTGTTAGAGTGGCTACTAGAACTGGTAGAATGACTCAGGAACCTTTGTATCCTAAAGGCCACCCTAAGAGAATCAATCAAGATTCTCAGAGAAATAATTTAGAGGCACCTAGTTCTTCTAAAAAGAAGAAAAAGAAATAGATAGGACTTTGCATGCTTCTAGTGAACCTACTGAAGACACACCTGAGAATCCCAATGATATTTCTATCTCTGATGCTGAAACACAATCAGGCGATGAACATGAACCTAGTGATAATGTTGATGATAATGTTCATGTTGATGCTCAACCTAGCAAAAACAATGATGTAGAGATTGAACCTGCTGTTGATCTTGATAACCCACAATCAAAGAATCAACGTTATGATAAGAGAGATTTTGTTGCTAGGAAGCACGGTAGAGAAAGAGAACCATGGGTTCAGAAACCCATGCCCTTTCCTCCTAAACCATCCAAGACAAAGGATGATGAGGATTTTGAGCGCTTTGCTGAAATGATTAGACCTATTTTCTTACGTATGCGCTTAACTGATATGCTCAAAGTAAATCCTTATGCTAAGTATATGAAGGATATCATTACAAATAAAAGAAAGATACCGGAAGCTGAAATTTCCACCATGCTTGCTAATTACACTTTTAAGGGTGGAATACCAAAGAAACTTGGAGATCCGGGGGTACCAACTATACCATGCTCCATTAAAAGAAATTATGTTAGAACTGCTTTATGTGATCTTGGAGCCGGTGTTAGTGTTATGCCTCTCTCTTTATATCGTAGACTTGAATTGAATAAGTTGACACCTACTGAAATATCTTTGCAAATGGCTGATAAATCAACTGCTATACCTGTCGGTATTTGTGAGGATGTGCCTGTTGTGGTTGCAAATGTCACTATCTTAACGGACTTTGTTATTCTTGATATTCCCGAGGACGATAGTATGTCGATTATCCTTGGTAGACCTTTTTTGAATACTGCAGGGGCTGTTATTGATTGCAACAAAGGCAATGTCACTTTTCATGTTAATGGTAATGAGCATACGGTACACTTTCCGAGGAAACAATCTCAAGTTCATAGCATCAATTCTATTGGAAAAGTTCCAACTATCATTATTGGAGGTTTTGAATTTCCTCTCCCTACTGTAAAGAAAAAGTATGATATTCTTATTGTTGGGGATTTTCATATCCCCGTTGAGGTAACTTAGTGTTATTCGAAATTTCTCCGGTTCCATGTTATTCGGAATGAGTTTGTTAACAAGACTTGATCAACCTTGTTAGTGGATTCATTTTGATGATCACGAGATGGATGAAACTAGAAGGCACAACCTTCTGTACCCTCTTTTTACTTTCTGTTATTTAGAATAAATAAAGCAAAAATAGTATTATCTGTCTGTTTTCTGAATTATCCGTGCATTAAAAAATATCCCGAAAATAAAAGTGCTCCAAATGCCCTGCAAATTTAGTATGATTTTTATGGAATATTTGAGGATTTTAGGCACTAAAAACACTGCAGGAGGGGCAAGCACCAGGCCACGAGAGTGGAGGGCGCGCCCACCCCCTGGGCGCGCCCCCTGTCTCGTGGGCCCCTGGTGGCCCCCCTCCACTTATGCCAGCACCCACACACTCATCTTCTACCCAAAAAAATCCCCATCCAGCTCAAGCACGAGTTCTAGCTCATTTTGCTGCGATTTTCGATCTCCTTGCTCAAAGCTCCATTCACAAAACTGCTTTGGGAGATTGTTGCTTGGTATGTGACTCCTCCATTGGTCCAATTAGTTTTTGTTCTAGTGCTTTATTCATTGCAAATTTTTGCTGCATAGGTGACCATGTTCTTGAGCTTGCATGTTAAATTTATGAGGTCCCAAGCAATTCTAATGCATGATATAGGCTCTAGGCACTTGTAGGAGTAGTTGCTATCAATCTTGTTTAGTTTTATTCACTTTTATTTTGAAGTTATTAAAATTTCAGAAATTTTCAGAAAATGTTAAGGAAACTTTTGAGGGGCTCTTCTAGCCAGGTCTCTCGGAAAAAACAAGCTAAAGAGAAGGGAAAAGCCAAGTATAATCTTCCTCGCTTAGCGGAAGTACGGTCGTGTGAAAGGCCATGTGATGATTTCTTGAAAGAAGCTGGAATTCATGAAGATTTTTATTCTTTGATCGAGAATGCAGGCCTCACCGGTTTCCTCCACGACCGGATCGATCAGTATCTCTTACTCACCAATACTTTCGTGCAAAATTTTTATTATTATCCTAAGAAGTCACCGCCTTCAGTATCATTTCATTTATATGATGAATTCAGAGAAATGTCTTTACGTAATTTTTGCGCGGTATGTAGGATACCCTATGAGGGAGAATTAGAGGAACCCCATCGTAAAGATGTGGATGGCTTTGTTAACACTATAGCTGTAGAGGAGCCAAAGAAGGGTTCCGAGGCGAAAATCTCTAGCATACATTTTCCTGTTTTACGCTACTTTGCCATATTTGCTAGTAGATGCTTGATTGGTCGTGGAAATAGTGGAAACTTTAGTGTTCCTGATATTATCATTCTTCAACATGCCTTGCTTGGAGATAATAGTTTTAGTATGGGTGTCGTCGTTGCTAAACGGCTAAGCCTGAATCGTACAAAAGGCCCCATATTTGGAGGTATCTATGCTTCACGTCTTGCTAGACATTTTCAGATACCTATTAGGCACCATGAGAAAGAGGAGACAAAATTGCCTCCTTACATTTTAGATTACAAGAGCATGGTAGCCCACACGTTTATTGTTGACAACAAAGAGAAGATGCTCTTGTATAACCTTAGATTTAATAAGAAACACAATGAGACTATTATTTTGCCTGCACCTTTGTTGTTTGATTTGATTGCAGATAATTTTCTTGTTACACCGGAGGCGGTGTATGCTCATCGAGCCCAAGCATCCACTCCAGAACCTGAACCTGAGCCGGAACCTTCACTGGACCCTTATCGTGCATCATCTTTCCAGTGGGATCCGGAGATGGCCAGCCAGTGGTATCCTGATTACACCTCCCAGTACACCGGGGAGAGTAGCAGCGGTCCTTGGTACTAGACCAACTTAGGCCAAAAGCCTAAGCTTGGGGGAGTACGTATTTCTCACCGACTTTACATTCATGTTCACACACTAGTCGTCGGTGCTCATACTCTTTCTTTGTATTATCCATGCTAGTTTAAATTCCTTTTTCTCTCTTTCTTCTTGTGTGTTTGATAAACCTTAAGAAAAACCAAAAAAATTAGTTAGTTTAATTTCCATGCTTGTAGTAGAATTAAAATGAAAACCCAAAAAGATTTCTAGTTCTTCTTCTTACTTGTTGGGAGCTTTCCCGTGTAAATAGTTTTATTTTATTTTCTTTCCTTTGGGGGTCGAGAAGACCATATTGAAAATGTTTAGTGGATCTCATATGCATGATTGTTTATTTAACTTAGAGCCATATTACCCTGTCTTCTCTCTTGAGTTGAATGCTTGCAAATTCCAGCTTAGTCCAATGCACATGCACTATTATTATTATACACATCGTTCGGTCGTGCAAATGAAAGGCAATAATGACGATATATGATGGACTTATTGAGATGAGAAAAGCTGGTATGAACTCGACCTCTCTTGTTTTTGTAAATATGATGAGTTCATCGTTTCTGATTCAGCTTATTATGAAGTAAACATATTTGCAATGACATTTAGAGATTATAGTTGCTTGTGCCATGCTTGATTAGCTGTGAGTTATAATGGTTTACCTTGCGTGCCAACATGCTATTAGAATGATTATGATGTGGTATGATGGGATGGTATCCTCCTTTGAATGAATTGGGTAACTCAACTTGGCACATGTTCACGCATGTAGTTGAAACAAATCAACATAGCCTTCATGATATTTATGTTCATGGTGGATTATATCCTACTCATGCTTGTACTCGGTGTAAATTAATTTTAATGCATGTTTATGACTGTTGTCGCTCTCTCAGTTGGTCGCTTCCCAGTCTTTTGCTAGCCTTCACCTGTACTAAGCGGGAATACTGCTTGTGCATCCAAACTCCTTAAACCCCAAAGTTGTTCCATATGAGTCCACCATACCTACCTATATGCGGTATTTACCTGCCGTTCCAAGTAAATTTGTATGTGCCAAACTCCAAACCTTCAAATGAAATTCTGTTTTGTATGCTCGAGCAGCTCATGTTTCAACTAGGGCTGCCTATATCTTCCATGCTAGGTGGGTTATTCTCAAGAGGAGTGGACTCCGCTCCTCATTCACGAGAAAGGGCCGGTAACCGGGATGCCCAGTCCCATGATCCAAAAAGATCAAAGCAAATCAAAATAATTAAACAAAACTCCCCCAGGGCTGTTGTTAGTTGGAGGCACTCGTTGTTTCGAGCAAGCCATGGATTGATGCTTGTTGGTGGTTGGGGGAGTATAAACCTTTACCATTCTGTTTGGGAACTGCCTATAATGCATGTAGTATGGAAGATACAACCATCTCATAGTTGTTGCATTGACAGCAAAAGTATGCCGCTCAAAATGTTATTCAATCTCTATTTTAAAATCGAGCTCTGGCACCTCTACAAATCCCTGCTTCCCTCTGCGAAGGGCCTATCTATTTACTTTTATGTTGAGTCATCACCCTTCTTATTAAAAAGCACCCGCTGGAGAGCACACTGTCATTTGCATTCATTACTATTGGTTTATATTGGGTATGACTTGACTGGATCTCTTTTACCATGAATTACAATGTTTAGTCAGTCCTTGATCTTTAAAGGTGCTCTGCATTTATGTTTTGCGGTCTCAGAAAGGGCTAGCGAGATACCATTTTGTTATATCATGTTATGATTGTTTTGAGAAAGTGTTGTCATCCGAGTTTTATTATTATGGCTCGCTAGCTGATTATGCTATTGATATGAGTAATTGTGAGACCTAAGTGTTATTGTGAGTATGGTTAGTCCATAATATTTGCTGAAACCTGAATGTTGGCTTTGCATGTTTACAACAACAAGAGCAAATAGAGTTTGTAAAAGTTTTTCTTTATCACTTTCAGTTTATCAACTGAATTGCTTGAGGACAAGCAAAGGTTTAAGCTTGGGGGAGTTGATACGTCTCCAACATATCTACTTTTCCAAACACTTTTGCCCTTGTTTTGGACTCTAACTTGCATGATTTGAATGAAACTAACCCGGACTGACGCTGTTTTTAGCAGAACTGCCATGATGTTGTTTTATGTGTAGAAAACAAAGTTCTCGGAATGTCCTGAAAATCCACGGAGGCACTTCTTGGAAAATATAAAAAATACTGGTGAAAGAATCAAGACTAGGGGCCTACACCCTGTCCACGAGGGTGGGGGCGCGCCCACCCCCCTGGTCGCGCCCCCCTATCTCGTGGGCCCCCTGAGGCTCCGCCGACCTCAACTCCAACTCCATATATTCCGTCTCGTGGATAAAAAAATCAGAGAGAAAGTTTCATCGCATTTTACGATACGGAGCCGCCGCCAAGCCCTAATCTCTCTCGGGAGGGCTGATCTGGAGTCCGTTCGGGGCTCCGGAGAGGGGGATTCGTCACTGTCGTCATCATCAACCGTCCTCCATCACCAATTTCATGATGCTCACCTCCGTGCGTTAGTAATTCCATCGTAGGCTTGCTGGACGGTGATGGGTTGGATGAGATTTACCATGTAATCAAGTTAGTTTTGTTAGGGTTTGATCCCTAGTATCCACTATGTTCTGAGATTGATGTTGCTATGACTTTGCTATGCTTAATGCTTGTCACTAGGGCCCGAGTGCCATGATTTCAGATCTGAACCTATTATGTTTTCATGAATATATGTGTGTTCTTGATCCTATCTTGCAAGTCTATAGTCACCTATTATGTGTTATGATCCGACAACCCCGAAGTGACAATAATCGGGATACTTCTCGGTGATGACCATAGTTTGAGGAGT
Source organism: Triticum aestivum (assembly GCF_018294505.1). Classification (NCBI taxonomy): domain Eukaryota; kingdom Viridiplantae; phylum Streptophyta; class Magnoliopsida; order Poales; family Poaceae; genus Triticum; species Triticum aestivum. Next base: position 131,487,607 of record NC_057810.1, on the reverse strand, counting down.
TCATGTATTCACTATATGCTAATGCTTTGTTCCGGTTCTCTATTAAAAGGAGGCCTTTATATCCCTTAGTTTCCGCTAGGACCCCGCTGCCACGGGAGGGTAGGACAAAAGATGTCATGCAAGTTCTTTTTCATAAGCACATATGACTATTTACGGAATACATGCCTACATTACATTGATGAATTGGAGCTAGTTCTGTGTCACCCTATGTTATAACTATTACATGAGGAATCGCATCCGGCATAATTATCCATCATTGATCCATTGCCTACGAGCTTTTCACATATTGTGCTTCGCTTATTTACTTTTTCGTTGTTATTATTACAATCACTACAAAACCCAAAAACATTACTTTTGCTACCGTTACCTTTATTATCATACTACTTTGCTACTAAATACTTTGCTGCAGATGCTAAGTTATCCAGGTGTGGTTGAATTGACAACTCAACTGCTAATACTCAAGAATATTCTTTGGCTCCCCCTGTGTCAAATCAATAAATTTGGGTTGAATACTTTACCCTCGAAAGCTGTTTCGATCCCCTACACTTGTGGGTTATCTTGCTCCTCTGTCACACCCGCAGCTTGCAGAAACCAACCGCACAGATCAAATCAAAAAATCCAGAAGAAGATGATGAGGTGAGGGGAGGGGAGGCGAGGGTAGGAGGATGGAGGGCGTCAGTACCTTTGATGTCTACGTGCTGCAACCCGTCACCGACGTCGATGTCCACCACATCAGCAAGCACCGAGAGAAGGCCGCCGCCGTCGTCGCCCATCCCCATCCATCCATGGGTGGGTGTTGGGTTAGGGTTTCGTCCTCATCCATCCATTGGTCGGGCCGGACCTCCATGGCCGACCTCGAGGGCCAGGTGGACGAGGGCGCGGTGGTACCGCTGCAGATCTGGGAGCCCCCTCACCTTGTCGCGCGATATGGAGCCTTCTCTCCCATAGCCCCACACCTTGTCGCGTGGATCCAGGCTAAGAAGGTGAGGGGCTGGAGCAGCGGCGCTAGAGGAGGAGGAGTCCGGCGACGGTGGGATTGAGGTAGCGGCGGGGTTGGGGTTGGGGCAGAGGAGAGCGACGGTGGGCATCGAGGGCACGAGGGAGCGAGCGCCTGGCTTTTTTTTTGTAGGTTAGCCTTCGTAGATTTTTAGGACGATTTTCTATCGATGAACCGTAGTGTTTCACAACGGGCATCGTGGTAGCATACCGATTTTTTTTGTCGGTCTCGAGGGCGGAAGGGGGGAATCGCTGGGTTGCGGGAGGTGGGATCGGAGACGAAAATTAACTATGTCTGGTGGGACGAAAATTGACCGATGGAGACTACCAACTGCTCCATTAGGAGTAGAGATTAACCTAGTCTGGTTCTCTGGGTCTATCAAGCAGCGAGTTAGCCGTCCATCTGCCTGCCCTGCTCCAAACGGCCACCTCCTCTACGATCTTGGTGATCAGAGCCATGGCTGGAGCGCGTTGGTTCCTAAAAATCCTTGCGTTCCATTCGTTCCTAAAACTCGTCAAAATTCCCGAATTTCCGTAATCGTGGTAGCTATCTTCGATCGATCAACATCCGGAGAGTTCCACAATTTCACTACTAGCTGGGCATCAGTTTCAAGAATCACTCTCCTGTACCCAAGATCAAAATCATGGGAGTTGCAGACGTATGTAAGATAGCTACTTGGGATACGTACAACAGGAATCGGTAGTTGGGAATATAGAAACTGATGGGAGGTGGGATTCATGCTTTGAGATCGGGGAGGCAACGTGGCATCCATCGGAGTGGGTGGGTCTAACCGGCTGGTGAATGTGACTCGATCTCATAGAATTTTTTTTTTCGTCCTCAACTACGGTTTCCTCTCCAACGAGCTTGCGCAAATGCATGAACTCCCTATAATCGCCCTCGTTGCGTGGTCTATTTGGAAGCACAGTAATGTTGTCCTATTTGACGCAAAGAGCCTTACCGCCCCCGTGGCCGCGACACACGCCGACGCAAAAGCGAGGAATCAGGAGATCTACGAGGAGAACCACCGCTTTGAGAGGGGTCGTCTGGAGTGGCAGAGGGCGTTCGAGGTGAGCGTCGTTGAAGGTGCAGCAGCGGCAGGCACCGTATTGCAGTTGTCCAGTTTGTCGGTATCCTCCTCCTCCTCTTCCTCTTACTGAGCACGCTCAGCAGAGGAGAGGCTGCCGGAAGTAGTACAAAGCCCCTTCGTAGTAGTATTTAGGGGCTATTTTTTTCAGTTCATCTGACTATAGATGTGGTGAAACTGTAAAACGTACTTAAAATTAGCTATTTCAGTATGTGGTTGGCAACAATTGGGGAAAAGTTTGGTCGGTTTTGCTGTAAAGTTGAACTGCTTGTATAAATTAAGCATGACTGCTTAATCTATGAATGAAATCTATGCTTAATTACTGAAGTTTAGTTGCAAAAATTAGATAGTGCTAGTGATTTTTAGCTGCATATTTTGACAAATCGCAGTGTTACAAAGATTGACAAATGGCAATGTTACTAGATCAACAAATGTCAACCTTTCCAGTTTGACAAATGGCAATATACCCAATATGACAGATGCAAATCTTACCAAATTGTCTGTACGTGGTTGGACACGGGTCATCCAAAAAAAAATGTTTGCGTTGAAGGGAAGTAGGAACCCTGCTTGCCAAATTTTCTCTTGGATTAGTGCCGAAGTCTCGCTTTGTATACCTTATTCAATCTGAACCGTTTGCGTTGAAGAGGTGTGCAAATCCTGCGCAGTGAATTTTCCCTTGGCTTACTGCGGAAGACCATAGCTCTCACTTTGCATATAGGTGTTCTATCTAAAACGTTTGCGATGAAGAGCTGAACAAATCCTGCTTGGCACATTTTCCCTTGGCTTACTTGGGAAGCTGTTAGTGTACATATGGATGTTCTATCTAAAACGTTTACGATGTTAGAGTGGTAGCTAGTTGTTTCAAAATGCCTTTGTTGACTATTATTCAAGTGCGCCTTCTCACAAAATGGATACGAAAAATTGTTGGGGAACGTAGTATTTCAAAAAAATTACCTACGATCATGCAAGATCTATCTACGTGATGCATAGCAACAAGCGGGAAGAGTGTGTCCACGTACCCTCATAGACTGAAAGCAGAAGTGTTTCAATAACGCGGTTGATGTAGTCGAACATCTTCATGATCCAGCTGATCCAAGTATCGAACGTATGACACCTTCGCGTTCAGCACACGTTCAGCTCAATGACATCCCTCGTGCTCTTGATCCAGTTGAGGACAAGGGTGAGTTCCGTCAGCACGACGGCGTGGGGACGGTGATGATGATGCTACCGACGCAGGGCTTCACCTAAACTCTATGATAGTATGATCGAGGTGTGTAACCGTGGAGGGTGGCACCGCACATGGTTGGGAGAGAAACTTATGTGTCTTTGGGGTGCCCCCTACCCCTGTATATAAAGGAGGAAGGGAGAGAGGTCGGCCCCCTAGGGGCGCGCCAAGTGTATGGAGTCCTACTAGGACTTCCAAGTCCTAGTAGGAATCCTTTCCCTTTTAGGAGTAGGAGAGAAGGAAGGAGAGAGGGAGTAGGAAAGGGCAAGGGGGGCCTTCCCTTAGTCTAATTCGGACCCATGGGGGGTGCCACCTCCCATTGGCCTGCATCCTCTATTTCCCGTATGGTCCAATAAGGCTCATTACTTCTCCCGGTGAATTCCCGTAACTCCCCGGTACTCCGAAAAATACCCGAGTCACTCAGAACCTTTCCGATGTCAGAATATAGTCTTCCAATATATCGATCTTTACGTCTCAACTATTTTGAGACTCTTCGTTATGTCTGTGATCTCATCCGGAACTCCAAACAAACTTCGGTCATCAAAACACATAACTCATAATACAAATCATCATCGAACGTTAAGCGTGCGGACCCTACGGGTTCGAGAACTATGTAGACATGACCGAGACATATCTCTGGCCAATAACCAATAGAGGAACCTGGATGCTCATATTGGCTCCCACATATTCTATGAAGATCTTTATCGGTCAAACCGCATAACAACATACGTTGTTCCCTTTGTCATCAGTATGTTACTTGCCCGAGATTCGATCGTCGGTATCATCATACCTAGTTCAATCTCGTTACCTGCAAGTCTCTTTACTCGTTCAGTAATGCATCATCCCGCAACTAACTCATTAGTCACATTGCTTGCAAGGCTTATAGTGATGTGCGTTACCGAGAGGGTCTAGAGATACCTCTCCGATACACGGAGTGACAAATCCTAATCTCGATCTATGTCAACCCAACAAACACCTTCGAAGACACCTGTAGAGCATCTTTATAACCAACCATTTATGTTGTGACGTTTGATAGCAGTAGCAATGAAATTGTAACATTCATAATGCTAAGCTAACGGATGGGTCATGTCCATCACATCATTCTCCTAATGATGTGATCCCGTTCATCAAATGACAACACATGTCTATGGTTAGGTAACATAACCATCTTTGATTAATGAGCTAGTCAAGTAGAGGCATACTAGGGACACTATGTTTTGTCTATGTATTCACACATGTACTAAGTTTCCGGTTAATACAATTATAGCATGAATAATAAACATTTATAATGAATAGGAAATAAATAATAACTTTATTATTGCCTCTAGGGCATATTTCCTCCAGTCTCCCACTTGCACTAGAGTCCATAATCTAGTTCACATCGGCATGTGATTTAACACCAATAGTTTACATCTGTATGTGATTAACACCCATAGTTCACATTGCGATGTGACCAACACACAAAGGGTTTACTAGAGTCAATAATCTAGTTCACATCGCTATGTGATTAACACCCAAAGAGTACTAAGGTGTGATCATGTTTTGCTCGTGAGAGAAGTGTAGTCAACGGGTCTGTCACATTCAGAGTCGTATGTATTTTGCAAATATTCTATGTCTACAATGCTCTGCATGGAGCTACTCTAGATAATTGCTCCCACTTTCAATATGTATCTAGATTGAGACTCAGAGCCATTTGGATCGGTGTAAAATCTTGCATTGACGTAACTCTTTATGATGAACCCTTTATCACCCCCATAACCGAGAAACATTTCCTTAGTCCATACTAAGGATAATTTTGACCGCTGTCCAGTGATCTACTCCTAGATCACTATTGTACCCCCTTGCCAAACTCATGGCAAGGTACAAAATAGGTCTGGTACACAGCATAGCATACTTTATAGAACCTATGACTGAGGCATAGGGAATGACTTTCATTCTCTTTCTATCTTCTGCCATGGTCGGGCTTCGAGTCTTACTCAACTTTACACCATGTAATACAGTCAAGAACTCCTTTTTGAACTCTTTCAAAAACTTGTCAAGGTATATACTCATTGAAAAATCTTATCAAGCGTCTTGATCTATCTCTATAGATCTTGATGCCCAATATGTAAGCAGCTTCACTGAGGTCTTTCTTTGAAAAACTCCTTTCAAACTCTCCTTTATGCTTTCCAGAAATTCTACATCATTTCCGATCAACAATATGTCATTCGCATATACTTATCAAAAAGGCTGTAGTGCTCCCACTCACTTTCTTGTAAATACAGGCTTCACCGTAAGTCTGTATAAAACTATATGCTTTGATCAACTCATCAAAGCGTATATTCCAACTCCAAGATGCTTGCACCAATCTATAGATGGATCGCTGGAGCTTGCACACTTTGTTAGTACCTTTAGGATCGACAAAACCTTCTGGTTGCATCATATACAACTCTTCTTTAAGAAATATTCATTTAAGGCATGCAGTTTTGACATCCATTTGCCAGATTTCATAAAATATGGCAACTACTAACATGATTCGGACAGATTTAAGCATCACTACAGTTGAGAAAATCTCATTGTAGTCAACACCTTGAACTTGTCGAAAACCTTTTTGCGATAATGCGAGCTTTGTAGATAGTGACACTACTATCAGTGTCCGTCTTCCTCTTGAAGATCCATTTATTTAATATGGCTTGGCGATCAGCGGCAAGTCCACCAAAGTTCACACTTTGTTCTCATACATGGATCCCATCTCAGATTTCATGGCCTCAAGCCATTTCGCGGAATCTAGGCTCATCATCGCTTCCTCATAGTTCATAGGTTCATCATGGTCTAGTAATATGACTTCCAGAATAGGATTACCGTACCACTCTGGTGCAGACCGTACTCAGGAAGACCTACGAGGTTCTGTAGTAACTTAATCTGAAGTTTCATGATCATCATCATTAGTTTCCTCACTAATTGGTGTAGGAATCACTGGAACTGATTTCTGTGATGAACTACTTTCCAATTCGGGAGAAGGTACAATTACCTCATCAAGCTCTACTTTCCTCCCACTCACTTCTTTCGAGAGAAACTCCTTCTCTAGAATGGATCCATCCTTAGCAACGAATATCTTGCCTGCGGATCTGTGATAGAAGGTGTACCCAATAGTTTCCTTTGGGTATTCTATGAAGATGCACTTCTCCGATTTTGGTTCGAGCTTATCATGTTGAAGTTCTTTCACATAAGCATCGCATCCCCAAACTTTATGTAACGAAAACTTTGGTTTCTTGCCAAACCATAGTTCATAAGGCGTCATCTCAATGGATTTTGATGGTGCCCTGTTTAACGTGAATGCATTTGTCTCTAATGCATAACCCCAAAACGATAGTGGTAAATCGGTAAGAGACATCAGAGATTGCACCATATCAAATAAAGTTCGGTTACGATGTTTGGACACACCATTACGCTGTGGTGTTCCAGGTGTCGTGAGCTGTGAAACTATTCCACATTGTTTTAAATGAAGGCCAAACTCGTAACTCAAATATTATCCTCCATGATCAGATCGTAGAAACTTTATTTTCTTGTTATGATGATTCTCCACTTCACTCTGAAATTCTTTGAACTTTTCAAATGTTTCAGATTTGTGTTTCATTAGGTAGATATACCCATATCTGCTCAAATCATCTGTGAAGGTCAGAAAATAAAGATACCCGCCACGAGCATCAACACTCATTGGACCACATACATCGGTATGTATTATTTCCAATAAGTCACTAGCTCGTTCCATTGCTTCGGAGAACGGAGTTTTAGTCACCTTGCCCATAAGGCACGGTTCGCAAGCATCAAATGATTCATAATCAAGTGATTCCAAAATTCCATCTTTATGGAGTTTCTTTATGCGCTTTACACCGATATGACCCAAATGGCAGTGCCACAAATAAGTTGCACTATCATTATCAACTTTGCATCTTTTGGCATCAATACTATGAATATGTGTATTACCACAATCAAGATTCAATAAACCATCAACATTGGGTGTATGACCATAGAAGGTTTTATTCATGTAAGTACAGATAACAATTATTCTCTATCTTAAATGAATAACCGTATTGCAATTAACATGATCTAATCATATTCATGCTCAACGCAAATACCAAATAACATTTATTTAGGTTCAACACTAATCCCGAAAGTAGAGGGAGTGCTCGATGATGATTATATCAATCTTGGAACCACATCTAACACACATCGTCACTTCATCCTCAACTAGTCTCTATTTATTCTGCAACTCATGTTTCGAGTTACTAATCTTAGCAACCGAACAAGTATCAAATACCCAGGGATTACTACGAGCACTAGTAAGGTAGACGTCAATAATATGTATATCAAATATACCTTTGTTCACTTTGCCATCCTTCTTATCCGCCAAATATTTGGGGCAATTCCACTTCCAGTGACCATTTCCTTTGCAGTAGAAGCACTCAGTTTCAGGCTTAGGTCCACCTCTGGGCTTCTTTATGGGAGTGACAGCTTGCTTTCCATTCTTCTTGAAGTTCCCTTTCTTTCCCTTTGCCCTTTTTCTTGAAACTAGTGGTATTGTTTAATCATCAACACTTGATGCTTTTTCTTGATTTCTACCTTCGTTGATTTCAGCATCACGAAGAGCTCGGGAATTGTTTTCATCATCCCTTGCATACTATAGTTCATCACGAAGTTCCAGTAACTTGGTGATGGTGACTAGAGAACTCTGTCAATCACTATCTTATTTGGAAGATTAACTCCCACTCGATTCAAGTGATTGTAGTACTCAGACATTCTGAGCACATGCTCACTAGCTGAGCTATTCTCCTCCATATTGTAGGCAAAGTACTTTGTTAGAGGTCTCATACCTCTTAACACGGGCATGAATCTGAAATACCAATTTCAACTCTTGAAACATCTCATATGCTCCGAGGCGTTCAAAACATCTTTGAAGCCCCGATTATAAGCCGTAAAGCATGGTGCACTAAACTATCAAGTAGTCATCATATTAAGCTTGCCAAACATTCATAACGTCTGCATATGCTCCTGCAATCGGTCTGTCACCTAGCACTGCATCAAGGACATAATTCTTCCATGCAGCAATGAGGATAATCCTCAAATCACGGACCTACGCATCATTGCTACTATCATCTTTCAACTTAGTTTTCTCTAGGAACATATAAAAACACAGGAAAGCTATAATGCGAGCTATTGATCTACAACATAATTTGCAAAATACTATCAGGACTAAGTTCATGATAAATTAAAGTTCAATTAATCATATTACTTAAGAACTCCCACTTAGATAAACATCCCTCTAGTCATCTAAGTGATCACGTGATCCAAATCAACTAAACCATGTCCGATCATCACGTGAGATGGAGTAGTTTTCAATGGTGAACATCACTATGTTGATCATATCTATGAGTCATATCTACTATATGATTCACGCTCGACCTTTCGGTCTCAGTGTTCCGAGGCCATATCTGCATATGCTAGGCTCGTCAAGTTTAACCCGAGTATTCTGCGTGTCAAAACCGGCTTACATCTGTTGTATGTGAATGTAGAGCTTGTCACACCCGATCATCACATGGTGTCTCGGCACGAAGAACTGTAGCAACGATGCATACTCAGGGAGAACACTTATACCTTGAAATTTATTAAGGGATCATCTTATAATGCTACCGCCATACTAAGCAAAATAAGATGCATAAAAGATAAACATCATCATCTTGTGCTCATGATCTCCATCACCGAAGCATCATCATGATCTCCATCATCACCGGCGCGACACCTTGATCTCCATCGTAGCATCGTTGTCGTCTCGCCAACTATTGTTACTACGACTATCGCTACCACTTAGTGATAAAGTAAAACAATTACATGGCGATTGCATTGCATACAATAAAGCGACAACCATATGGCTCCTGCCAGTTGCCGATAACTTTGTTACAAAACATGATCATCTCATACAACAATTAATATCACATCATGCCTTGACCATATCACATCACAACATGCCCTGCAAAAACAAGTTAGACGTCCTCTACTTTATTGTTGCAAGTTTTACATGGCTTCTACGGGCTTAGCAAGAACTGTTCTTACCTACGCATCAAAACCACAACGATATATTTTTTCAAGTGTGCTGTTTTAAACTTCAACATGGACCAGACGTAGTCACACTCGATTCAACTAAAGTTGGAGAAACAGACACTCACTAGCCACCTGTGTGCGAAGCACGTCGGTAGAACCAGTCTCGCGTAAGCGTACGCGTAATGTCGGTCTGAGCTGCTTCATCCAACAATACCGCCGAATCAAAGTATGACATGCTGGTAAGCAGTATGACTATTATCGCCCACAACTCTTTGTGTTCTACTCATGCATATAACATCTACGCATAGACCTGGCTCGGATGCCACTGTTGGGGAACACAGTATTTCAAAAAAAAATACCTACGATCATGCAAGATCTATCTATGTGATGCATCGAAACGAGCGGGAAGAGTGTGTCCATGTACCCTTGTAGACCGAAAGCGGAAGCGTTTCAATAACGCGGTTGATGTAGTCAAACGTCTTTGCGATCCAACCGATCCAAGTACCGAACGTATGGCACTTTCGTGTTCAGCACATGTTCAGCTCGATGACGTCCCTCGTGCTCTTGATCCAGTTGAGGACGAGGGCGTGTTCCGTTTAGCATGACGGTGTGGCGACGGTGATGATGATGCTACCGGTGCAGGGCTTCGCCTAACCTCTATGATGGTATGATTGAGGTGTGCAACTGTGGAGGGGGGCACCACACACGGTTGGGAGAGAAACTTGTGTGTCTTTGGGATGCCCCCTGCCCCCGTATATAAAGGAGGGAGGGAGAGAGGCCGCCCCCCTAGGGGCGCGCCAAGTGTATGGAGTCCAACTAGGACTTCCAAGTCCTAGTAGGAATCCTTTCCCTTTTAGGAGTAGGAGAGAAGGAAGGAGATAGGGAGTAGGAAAGGGAAAGGGGGGCGCCGCCCCCTTCCCCTAGTCCAATTCGGACCCATGAGGGGGGAGGGTGCCACCTCCCCTTGGCCTGCCTCCTCTATTTCCCGTATGGCCCAATAAGGCCCATTACTTCTCTCGGTGAATTCCCATAACTCCCCGGTACTCCGAAAAATATCCGAATCACTCGGAACCTTTCCGATGTCCGAATGTAGCCTTCCAATATATTGATCTTGACGTCTCGACCATTTTGAGGCTCCTTGTTACGTCTGTGATCTCATCGGGGACTCCAAACAAACTTCAGTCATCAAAAAACATAACTCATAATATAAATCGTCATCGAACGTTAAGCGTGCGGACCCTACGGGTTCGAGAACTATGTAGACATGACAGAGACATATCTCCAGTTAATAACCAATAGAGGAACATGGATGCTCATATTGGCTCCCACATATTCTACGAAGATCTTTATCGGTCAAACCGCATAACAACATACGTTGTTCCCTTTGTCATCGGTATGTTACTTGCCCGAGATTCGATTGTCGGTATCATCATACCTAGTTCAATCTCATTACCGGCAAGTCTCTTTACTCGTTCTGTAATGCATCATCCCACAACTAACTCATTAGTCACATTGCTTGCAAGGCTTATAGTGATGTGCATTGTCGAGAGGGCCCAGAGATACCTCTCTGATACACGGAGTGACAAATCCTAATCTCGATCTATGCCAACCCAACAAACACCTTCGGATACACCTATAGGGCATCTTTATAATCACCCATTTATGTTGTGACGTTTGATAGCACACAAGGTGTTCCTCCGGTATTCGGGAGTTGCATAATTCATAGTCTGAGGTATAAGTCATGAAGAGAGCAGTAGCAATGAAACTGTAACAATCATAATGCTAAGCTAACGGATGGGTCATGTCCATCACATTATTCTCCTAATGATGTGGTCCCGTTCATCAAATGACAACACATGTATATGGTTAGGAAACATAACCATCTTTGATTAACAAGCTAGTCAAGTAGAGGCATACTAGGGGCACTATGTTTTGTCTATGTATTCACACATGTAATAAGTTTCCTGTTAATACAATTCTAGCATGAATAATAAACATTTATCTTGAAATAAGGAAATAAATAATAACTTTATTATTGCCTCTAGGGCATATTTTCTTCAAAAATACCACAGCATGTCGGGTGCCATTCCATGATAGCATGCCAAGTTTCATGAATTTCAGACGAGTTTTGGATTTACTAGAATTTAAAAATAAAGTATCTCAACGTTTTGCCGGCAGTCAATAGTGCTGGTGTTTGAAATTCATTCCCATTTCTTGCATTGGACCTAAGATTGCACCCAAGGACACCGATTTGATTTTTCAACCAATTTATATGCACTGGTGCTTTGTGCATGTAGTTCAAATTTGAATTATGCACATAAAATGCCTAGAAAACCCAGTTAATATATAAAAATGTCCAAACGAACCCCGAAAAATTCCAAAATTGAACACAACACTCTTGTTGTTCTATGTTGACACTATAAATTTTTTGAAAGCAATAAAAGGCAACGGGTATCGTTTTGTCCCCAAAGGTGGCACATTCCCTACCGAAACCATCAAGCTTGTTGTGAGAAGCTCTGGTTTGTGAGAAGCTTATAACCAAACCTGCCCCAAATGGGACTAAAAATTTACCATGGCATGCCGGGTGCCATTCCATGATAGCATGCCAGGTTTCATGAATTTCAGACAAGTTTTGGATTTACTAGAATTAAAAAACCAGGTATCTCAATGTTTGCGGCCGAGTGATGGTGGCAGGGTGTTTGACATTCATTAACATTTCTTGCATGGGACCTAAGCATGCAACCAAGGACACATATTTGAATTTTCAACCAATTTATATGCATTAGAGCATGTGCATGTAGTTCAAATTAGAATTATGCATATAAATGCATTGAAAACTCAATTAATGCATAAGAAATGTGCTAACGAACCCCCAAAATTCCAAAATTTAACACAACACTCATGTTGTTCTATGTTGACACTAGAGAAAAAAATTAAATCAAGAAGAGGCAACAACTATCGTTTCATCCAGAAAGGTGAAACGTTCCCTACCGAAACCATCAGGCTTGTTGTGAGAAGCTCTGGTTTGTGAGAAGCTTATACCCAAACCTGCCCCAAATGGGACAAAAAATTTATGACGGCATGTTGATGCCGCTCCATGATAGCACGCCATGTTTCATGAATTATAAACGAGTTTTAGATTTACTAGAATTTAAAAATCAGGTATCTCAGTATTTGTGGTCGAGTGACGGTGGCAGGGTGTTTGACATTCATTCCCATTTCTTGCATGGGACCTAAGCATGCAACCAAGGAGACAGATTTGAATTTTCAACCAATTTATATGCATTAGAGCATGTGCATGTAGTTCAAATTTGAATTATGCACATAAATGCATTGAAAGGTCAATTAATGCATAAAAATGTCCTAACAAACCCCGACAAATTTCAAAATTTAACACAACACTCCTATTGTTTAATATGTTGACACTAGAGAAAAAATTGAAATTAAGAAGAGGCAACAAAAATCGTTTCATCCAGAAAGGTAAAACATTCCCTACCATAACCATGAGGCTTGTTGCGAGAAGCTCTGGTTTGTGAGAAGCTTATACCCCAACCTGCCCCAAATGGGACAATATTTTTACCACTACATGTTGCTGCCATTCCATGATAGCATGTCAAGTTTCATGCATTTCAAACGAGTTTTTGATTTACTAGAATTTTAAAACCATGTATCTCAATCTTAGCGGCCGAGCGACGGTGGCAAAGGTGTTTGACATTCATTCCCATTTCTTGCATGGGACCTAAGGTTGCAACCAAGGACACACATTTGATTTTTCAACCTGTTTATATGCACTGGAGCATGTGCATGTAGTTCAAAGAATTATGCACATGAATGCATAAAAACTCAATTAATGTATAAAAATGTCCACGCGAACCCCGAAATATCCCAAAAAATTGCAAACACTCATGTTGTTCTATGTTGACATGAGAAAAAAAAATTAAAATTAAGAAGATGTAACAAATATCGTTTCGTCCCCTAATGTGGCACGTTCCCTACCGAAACCATCATGCTTGTTGTGAGAGAAGCTCTGGTTTGCGAGAAGCTTATACCATAATCTGGCCCAAATGGGACAATATTTTTTTGCCCTAGCATCGTGATGCCGTTCCATGATAACATGCCAAGGTTCATGAATTTCAGACGAGTTTTGCATTTACTAGAATTACAAAAGCAAGCACCTCAACGTTTGCCAGAGAGCCACATTGTCGTGGTGTTTGAAAATCATGCCCATTTCTTAATGGGACGTAAGCATCAACCCAGGGACACATATATCATTTTACAACCCATTTTGGTGCACCGAAGCATGTGCATGTGGTTTAATTTTGAATTGTGCACCTGAAATGCCTAGAAAACCAAGTTACCATATAAAAATGTCCAAACGAACCCTGAATAATTCCAAATTTTTTGACGACACACTTATAGTTACATGTTCACTACAGATAGAAGTTCTAGCAATTTAAACACCATCCTTTGCAGCTATGACCCCATTATGTAATTCAAATCAAGATGAAAAATCAAGTAGATCCCACACAGTTTATTATCACCAACCGTGTGAGATGCAGGACAAAATATCCTGGAGCACCGTCGATGTATAGTACGCCTATGGTTTATGCGAGAAGGTTCGTCGGCTACAGTCCACAGCCGACGTGTCAAGCACACTAGCTCGCTCCCCAAATATCATTTCACTGTTCAATCATCGCTGGTGAAAGATGGGGATGCGGACCCGTGTCCCGAGGGCAGCTTCGGCGGCCCACTCTGGCGAGAGTGCGGCCGCGGCCGCTAGGCGCGTGCTAACAAGCTTCGTGAGGGCGACCGAAATCTGTGACCGGGCGGCCAAGGCAGCCCAAATGACAGCTGTTTCTTCTCATGCGGTGGCAACAACATCTGTCTCGGGGATAGCAACTGGCGAGAGCGGCACAAAAGTTGTCTGTTCCGCAACGGCGGCCTTAGCCCTAATGGAGGCCACCCAGGACCATGTCGAGGCCGCCCATACCCAGCTCGTGGCGGTCACTACACAATCGAAAGAAGCTTCTCTAACAACGGTCGGCGACCCACGGCCGAAGAGTTGGCAATCACCGAGAGCGTTCGAGTAGCCGTCCGTTCCTACGCTGCATACCTTGCCACGATAGAGCACGTCAAAGCCCAGATGGTGGCCGCCCAGACCCAGCTCGTGGAGGCCTTTTCCAAAGAGATGGCGGACGCGAATGGCGAGATGCTTGTCGAGTATGGTGTGATGTATGCCATGGAGCCCCTTCCCCAGTCGACCGTCGGGCGTGAGCTAGACATGGAGGAGGCGGCGGAGATCGACGAGCACCAGTCGTAGTAGTACTCTTTGTTTTGTTTAATTAAGAGCGTCGGTGTCGGGGATATACCCCGCGGTGTAACCCGGCCGAACTTGGCGACTCACTAATGACCCGCCCTGACTGGACGACTCACTAAGTGACCCGCCCGAGCCTGGCCACTTATCGATGACCTGGCAAGCGGATCAGAGGAGCGACAAGACCCGGGGGCCCAGGAGGCTCAAGGCCCAGAAGGCCGGCTTACGTTATGGTAGGCCGGCTTAAGAGGAAAGGCGAGAGGAATATCTCCCTTACAAGGAATCAAGACCCGGACTTGTAGTAGAAGATAGGCTAGTCCAATCCTATTTGGACTCCACATGTAACCCGCCCCTCTAACTTATATAAGGAGGGGCAGGGCTCCCCAAAGAGGGACAAGCAACAAGAAACAATATCTAGGGCTAGACACAAGGAGGAGAGCCGGCTTACGGCGACTCCCTCATGATCATAATGAGACCTAGCCACAAACAACATATAGGGTTGTTACCGGATGATGTTTCCCGGGGCCCGAAGCTGTCTAAATCCTTGTCTTGCGTGTTGCGTATCTTGATTCCCATCAACCCCTCTCAAGCTACCACATAGATGTGTTGGCCTCGCGACTAAGTCCTGACACTAAGGACATCTGACGTGTTAATTCCACGACAGTTGGCGCCCATCGTGGGGCTGCGCATGGTGGTGTTGAGTTTCTTGGAGGGATCTGTTTCTAGGGTTTCAAGAAGTTTGCAATTTTTTCGGGTGAAGAAAGATTCAGATTAGAAGGATTCACATCAACCGCAAGTTCATCGGTCAAGATTAGAGTGGCTGCGCCTGTGCGTCGTCGCTACCGTAAGGTCAATCTAGTTGAGGTTGATTCTATTGCAAAGCTGCTGAATTCGGCTGCTATAGTCGCACGTCATCGAGACCCACATGGTTTCTGTTTGAGCGAGTGCAAATTTACTCGAGTTACAGCCAAACTGTCCGACCAGTACAAGAATCAAGTCGCCGAGACCGATGGGATTTTGATTGCACGCATCAATGCCCGAGATTGACAAGAAGTAGGTTGTGGAATTATCCTTGAGATCTTTTTGACCATGTAGCGTCAGGAAGGTACCTGATCGGCTGGTTACTACTGCCCCTCCGATCGTGAAACCCATGAGGCAGGAGCTGGTGGGTTAAAATCCTGAGGCAAAAGTACTACTCTTTCCATTACGTCAAACGGTCAAAGCGTCAAGTCCGATCGGTTCAATTAGCAAAAAGTTGTGTGGAGTTTTTGAAGATGTTAGTGGAAGAATCCACAGGAAGATGGGTTAGCTCGTTTACCAAAACGATGCTAGCACTACTAATCCACGTATGGATCAAGGAATCATACGTCTCTAAATATCAAAATACGAGTATATCAACATGACGCGTCAGCCGGCCTCCGCCAGGACCTGTCCGTGAGCCACCGCACGGCCTCCATGGCCTTCACTGGCCCGTCTCCTTCGACCATGAGCCGCTAGTGGCCCGTCTTCGCTTCTGCAGCCAGGGCCCTTGTTATGGCTTACCCGAGTCGCCGCAGCCGGGCGCCTTTTCCCGCTGAGCCGCCGCTATGATCGACTCCGGCACGCTTTCCGCCGGTTCGCCGTCTCACTGTTCACGGTCGCCCGCGCCAGACTGGTTTGCCCTAGCCTCGAGCCGTCGTTCCTACCGCCCATGTGAGGCCCGGCTGCCAGATCCGCCCTCTCTGCTCTGAGCTGCCGACGCTGCAGTGCTTCGCCTCCATCGGCCGTTCTGCTGACTTACGCCCCTACAGCTCGTCCGTTTCGCCGGCGCTGGTCCGCCTGCACCTTGAGCCGCCCAAGCCCCGCCGAGTCACACCTCAACCACGGAAGTTGGAAGTCGCTACCAAGTTGGTCTCGGCCTGCGCCTCTCAGCCGCAGAGCCGCCCGTTTTGCCGGGCCACACTTGCCGCGAGCCGCCGGCACCCCTCTGCAGCTGCAGCACCAGCCTTAACCCGCTATTGCTACAGTAATTACCTGGGTCTCTATAGTCTCAACGCTCACTTCACCTGTAGCCTGTCGCCATGGCCGCGACCCGCCACAGCCTTGTATTACTTCAGACGCGCTCTGCCACATGCCGCTGTTGCCGGTTCATCTTCGTTCCAAGTTACTGCTGCATCCCACATAAGACCAAGTACTGGTAGTACTTTGTCTGTTCAAAAGTTGAAATCGCAGTGCAAGACATCCTGGACAGACTCTAGCGGACATTTTATGTCTGTTGTTCAAATACATCAGGTGATATCTATCCGTTTAAGTTTATTTTATTAAACATATTGTTTACATCAAAGAACAATTACACTGGTCTATGGTATTTTTTCGCAGGACCATTATTTACAAAGGTGTCACAAAAGAGCGTGCGCCAATATTATTTTTGCGCTAGCATGTTCGTGCCGTGTTCTGGACGGATGCGTGAGCAAGTCGCCGCCCTCGCTACATCAACACACGCAACGGACTCATCGTCCGCGCCCGTGGCCGACTCACTCGTGTCCTTGCCGTTTCCAACACCGCGTCCGACTCACTCGCGTCCTTGCCATTTCCACCGTTGCGGCTGACTCTTTCGTCCGCGCCGGCTTACAACGCCGGTGCCGACCTTCCCCAGACGCACCAGCTTATAAAAACTGCGGCCGGTTCACCCGTGAGTGTTTTCAGTTTCACCATAAGATGTCATCAACTCCATGGCGGATTATTTCCAGCCTAACATATCAGGTGATATCCATCTAAGATTATTTTATTAGCGCATATTGTTTGTTGTCAAAAAACAATCACTTTGGTATGTACACCTTTATGTGCAGGACAATGATTCATCATAAAGATGGTGTAATGCCATATTCATGGAGTGTGCGGTAGCATAATCATGCAACGGCATCGGCGACCGCTTACTGTTCAACAGGTGGGTGCAAGCCGCCGCCCCTGCGGTCTGATCTACATCAACGCGCCAGCTGATTCACATGTCTATGCCGGCTTACAATGTGACGGGCGACTTACCCGTCCACCCCCGTGGCCGACTCAGCGTCCGAGTGGCTTACTGCTCCTGCGGTTGACTTGCTCGACCGCACCGTCTTACGACGCCACGGCCGGTTCACCCGTGATTAATTTCAGCTTCACCACGGTGATCATCAACTCCGCGGTGGATAACTACTGGCCTGACGTATCAGGTGATATCCATCCAAGTTTGTTTTATATTATATATTGCTTTCTTTAAAAGAGAAATTACTCTGTCTTGCAAGTTCTCCAGTGCAGGACAAGTTATGTCACTGAGATGTTGAATGACTCATACCGGTTTATATCACGGTCAAATATGGAGAGTCTCAAGCCAACTCCTCGAGTAGTCTTAAAACTCGGGGGCTATAGTGACATGACTCACGAACTCCGGGTCATGGGAGGGGATGATAACCCGGTTCCGGAGGACACTACCATACTGATGAAAATTCCGGTTTAAAATCCGGTTCAAGAGACATCTTTCTCCCGCAAAGCTTTGAAGTTTTCAAAACCGGTTCAACATCCGGATCAAGGTAAATTTGTCCCTTACAAAGCTTTGAGGATCTCAATATCCGGTTTAAGAAGTTTTGGTTCAAAATATGGGTATCCTGCTTTACGGCTTATCTTATTATGGTCACTTGGGGGCTTCCTGCTCATCGGGCATAGCCATCAGTACCCTCCTGATCGGCGCAATGCCAAATTTATATGGTCATTTGGGGGCTTCCTGTTCAAACATAGGTCATATTCGAACCAAAGAGAACATAGCTGTCGATACCCTTTTGATTAGCAAACTACTGAACCTACTTGGGGGCTTCTTGATCGTATCTGAATCATAGCTCAACCCCTTTGGGAATCGACGTGGATTGTATTCGAATCAGCGTCATTAAACAACTCTTATGGTCACTTGGGGGCTTCCTATTCAAACATAGGTCGTATTCGAACCAAAGAGAACATAGCTGTCGATACCCACTTGATCGGCATCGCCAAGCCACTGGGGGCTATATGATCGTATTTGAATCTTAGCTTAACCCCTTTGGAACGGTTTACTGATCGTATCCGAATCAGAAGCCTCAAAAAGTTTTATTCTATCTCTGATAAAGTTTATTGTAGCCACAATTACTTAACTTGAGACCTTTTGGGGATTATATCTCAAATGTATATACGTGTTTTATGATTAACCGGCTTGACTTTTGACTATAAGTCGCCAGCTTATGACAACCATCATTTATATGGAAGCATTGGCTTCTAAGGATTGGGTTATCACCCTTATTACACAGGTCATATAACCCGGCAGTACAAATTCAATATTACAGTGGTCATTTGGGGGTTTTCCTGTTCAAACATAGGTCGTATTCGAACCAAAGAGAACATAGCTGTCGATACCCACTTTGATCGGCATAGCCAACACCACTAGGGGCTATACGATCGTATTCAAATCTTAGCTTAACCCCTTTGGAGATCGTATTCAAATCAGAAGCCTCAATATTTTTATCTATTTTTATACAATCACAAGTATTTGAGTTGTCACAAATATCTTATGTGCCGGCTTTTACAGAGTTGAGTTATCAACTTCACTGTCCGGGTCACATAAATCGGCGGAATCATTCAAAGGATCATAGGGATCTTGTGATCTACTTGTGTGCAGGATAAGACTACATTTGGGTGGTTACCCGCCCTGGCTTTTGACGTTAAGTCACCAGGGCATATGTTGTTTAAACTCTGTACATGATTTGCAGAACTATGACTTATATAAATGCTTTAGTCCAAGCTCATCACTGAGATTGGTGTCTTAAAAGGGTTATCAATTATTGATTTTCTCAAGGGATATAGGCCACCGGGTTACAATGAATACGCATTAAGTCGTCATTGGCCAAGAGCCACCAGGTATTTAAACTCTGGATTTACTTGTCAACCGATGAGGTATTTACATCTTTAATAGCCAAAACTGGCTGGATTTTCATGATGATATTGAATGATTGAGGTTTTCATACCGGATTATATTGATCAAATCTTAAATAGCCAACATGGCTGGATTTCTATTGTGATTATCAATAACCAATGTTATGATGGAGGTTTTCAAAGTCGCTTCAACGCAATGGCTATTATTTTATCAATGGATATGATTTATTCTACAATGAAAGGAATAGTCCCGAGTCGTTGCAGGCTTACGACACGGCACTTGAGGGCTACATTATTCAAATTGAGATTACATCGAATATACAAGTCCCATGTCACTGCCAGCATGCACCATGGCACTTGGGGGCTAATGCAAAGTCAATTTTTGCTCAACTTATTGAAGACCCAACTCATCACATTTTAAATGAGCCGGCCCTTGGGGGCTACCAATTGCTCCTGTCAACAATTCAAGGTACACAAATTTTCATTTATTATTGAAGAGATCCACTGCTCAGTTGGTAAAGCATAAAGCTCTCAACCTTGTGGATGTGGGTTCACGCCCCACGATGGAGGTTACATTATATGATATTCTTTTCAAAGAAGTATATATAAAGTACCAGCTCAATATTATCTTACTGAGCCGGCCCTTGGGGGCTACACGTTGCTATTCAAATCTACATGATCATATTTATAAAGTCCCTGCTTATTATTGCATAATGACCCGGCCCTTGGAGGCTACACTGGTTGAAGTTTTTATGAGCATAAGGCAATTACAAGTCCCAGGTTGCTGCAAGCATGACAACCCGGAACTTGGGGGCTACCTATGTGGAATATTCAGTTTATGACTAATGATTGAGATGAACAAACCGGATTTCTTCTTTGGTTGCAACACTTATATTGGAGCAAGTCTTAAGCTATCACTATGTTCTCCTCTTAAGACTTGGGGGCTATAGGTATTATGCATATATAAGGAGGAACATCTTCAAATTTTCAGTTTTGAGCAAATCAGGAAGATCAATTACATGACCCGGTGTCAACAACAATTATGACTCGACATCATCAGTCTTTTATAGCCCAGAGTTTTTGGGTAATGATAAACCGGCAAGTTTTATATCTTCAAGCCGGCTGAATATCAGATGAGTATTTGAAGACCAAAATTATTTAACCCGGCGCCTTGGAAGCTGACTCAAGTGGATTATTCTTCACAATATTTTTCTGTGAGAAACCAACATCATCAAATTGATTGTGAAGCTAGTCTATTGACCCGGATTTTCTAGAAGAAGGAAATGACAAGGACTTAAGGATGTTCAGGTGCCGGTTTACAAGAATTCTTAACCCGGAGCACAACCTGTCAAATTTGTTCTTGTGTTTATTTTGCAGCATAAGTTTACCATGGATAAATCCAAGCTAAACTTGGGGGCTAATGTCGGGGATATACCCCGCGGTGTAACCCGGCCGGAAGCATAACCCGACCGGACTTGGCGACTCACTAATGACCCGCCCTGACTGGACGACTCACTAAGTGACCCGCCCGAGCTTGGCCACTTATCGGTGACTTGGCAAGCGGATCAGAGGAGCGACAAGACCCGGGGGCCCAGGAGGCTCAAGGCCCAGAAGGCCGGCTTACGTTATGGTAGGTCGGCTTAAGAGGAAAGGCGAGAGGAATATCTCCCTTACAAGGAATCAAGACCCGGACTTGTATCCGGCTTGTAGTAGAAGATAGGCTAGTCCAATCCTATTTGGACTCCACATGTAACCCGCCCCTCTAACTTATATAAGGAGGGGCAGGGCTCCCCAAAGAGGGACAAGCAACAAGAAACAATATCTAGGGCTAGACACAAGGAGGAGAGCCGGCTTACGGCGACTCCCTCAGGATCATAATGAGACCTAGCCACAAACAGCATGTAGGGTTGTTACCGGA
Organism: Triticum aestivum; assembly: GCF_018294505.1. Taxonomy (NCBI): domain Eukaryota; kingdom Viridiplantae; phylum Streptophyta; class Magnoliopsida; order Poales; family Poaceae; genus Triticum; species Triticum aestivum. The sequence continues at coordinate 131,466,077 of NC_057810.1, read as the reverse complement.
TGATGTTTCCCGGGGCCCGAAGCTATCTAAATCCTTGTCTTGCATGTTGCGTCTGTCGATTCCGGTCAACCCCTCTCAAGCTACCACATAGATGCGTTGGCCTCGCGACTAAGTCCTGACACTAAGGACATCTGACGTGTTAATTCCACGACAGCCGGTCTTTAATTTGTTGGAGTAATGTTTAGGCCAGCTAGCTCTGTTTAATTGCTTAACTTGCTCGATTAAGAAGTGTGGGTGTGCTGTAGTGTGTACCCAAATTATGCGATGACGTGGATGAGCACTGTAACCAGGGAAATCGGAACCAAAATTTTTGACGTTCAAACTTATCGCACACGGGTTAAGCTATCTGAATCGTTTGTGATGTTCACATATCGTACACAATTCTGAATAAGGGACCATGTCTGATGACACTTTGCGCGCTAGTTTTTCCGCTTAAGCGATTCCAAATTTTTGGCTTCCGCGGAAATATCTAACCCCCCCTGCCCCCTCCCCATTACCAAAAGCCACATTTCCCCTGTTTCCGCCTTCCTTTCCAAGTTGAAACCTTCACTCCTTGCTTGCAGCACTGCCCCCCTTGCCAGCGACCCTTCTTCACGCTGCTCGGCCTTGCCTATATCCAGGCAGGTAATCCACACCCGACCCCCATCCTCCTCCTCCTCCCACATCCCACATGCCCCGACCGCCGGCGCGAGCGCGACACCTTCCACCCAAATCACCGACCCCTCCACCAAATAAGTGCTGCTCTAAGCCATGGTGCACGCAGTATAGCCAGGATCTCAAGGAGCATTTGGCAGCGGAGAAGAAAATTGCGGCCGCATGCGCGGATGAGGTCGCGATGGCTGCCATTCGTACCGACCCCCAGATCTTGGAGGAGCAGCTTGCCATTTGCTAGATATGCCGATTAAGCATGATCGGTTTACCCGTTGCGTGTGCCACTCCTGCCTTTCCTTAACAAATTCTAGTGAATTGTGCCATCTACTTTTACCATGCAATCTATTGCTCTAGTGTATATGTTCTATATGTCATGCAATGTGGTGCTCACTTATTAACTATTTGGTTAATTAGTTGTCGTGTTCAGTTAACTGTTTGGTTCAATTCTGCAAATGTGATGTTCAATTCTTCAGGGTGCAATTTTGTATTGTCTTCCATGTGAGAAATAAATCGATTTTTTCTTTACAAAATACATGAGAAACAAATCCAATTGCTATATTTCCAAGTTGTCAATCATGCTTGGTTTGGTTAACTGTATGATCTTCTAGTATGTTATACATTGTGCAATGTGGTGCTCAGGTAACATTTGGTTCATTTGTTGTGGTGTTTAGTTAACTGTTTGGTTCCATTCTACAATGTGATGTTTAACTGTTGTGGGTGCGTTCTATTATTGTATACCATGTGATAAATAAATTGAATTTGGCTATACTAAATACACGAGAAACAAATACAATTGCTATATTTCCAAGTTGTTAAGCATGCTTGGTTTGGTTAACTGCCTGATCTTCTATTAGGAGTATGTTATATTTTGCAATGTGGTGCTCAGTTAATGTTGGTTCATTTAACTGCTTGGTTCAATTATGCAATGCAATGTCCAATTGTCGTGGGTATAATTTTGTATTGTTGTGCATGTGAGGAATAATCGAATTTGGCTGCACTTAATACATGGGAAACATATACAATTGCTATATTTCCTAATTCTTAATGATGCTTGGTTTGGATAAATGGATTTTCCATGTGGCTTGAATTGATCTGATGAATCTGCAATGTGCTTATTTTTCATCAACACATTTTACTGATAGCATGCGAACCTTACTTAACCTGATGACTAACTACCTTATATGTGTTGAAGGGAAACAATATAATGGGAAGCACTGAGGTTTACAATTGAGGTTAGCACGTGCATGGTCCATTGTCTAATAGCACATTATTGTGTAATTGCAGGAACCATTCTAATACTTTGGTTTTAACAATTTGGTCTTGCACATGTAGGTCCTGTTATCAGAGGTTTTGACCCACTATTCGACCCTTTTTGCATATGGGGAAATGAGTTGTCCATGAATATCAATCAAGTCAAGAAACTCGGAAAGATTGTTAGGACAAAGAAATTGGCGAACAAAAACAACAAGATCTTTGTCTGCACAATGAAGAAGACACCAGTTCACTACAGGATGGTACTAACTATCATTGTCACGCCCAATATGCGATACTATCCTAAAGAGACTCGAAGGTCCCACCAAGGATAGAACCGCATATTGATACGCTTTTGCAAGATGGATATCATTACATCAACATTACTTAATAGATGGGGATACATACATAGGCAAGAACGCCCCAAGAATACATCAACATCATACAAGAGATCAACATCCGACTACGAATGGTACACAAACAGAAACTCAAACAATATCCACCCTGCTAGCCCAGGCTGCCAACCTGGAACCTATCCCCTGATCGAAGAAGAAGCAGAAGAAGAACTCCAAAACAAGCAATCATCGCTCTCGCATCATGATCATCGTGTAACCTGTACCTGCAACTGTTGTTGTAGTAATCTGTGAGCCAGGAGGACTCAGCAATCCCATTACCATGGGTACCACGACTAGCTAAGCTTAATGGGAAAGGAAGGGGTAAAGTGGTGAGGTTGCAGCAGCGACTAAGCACGATATGGTGGCTAACATAAGCAAATAAGAGCGAGAAGAGAAGCAAACGAAACGGTCGTGAAGCTAGAAATGATCAAGAGGTGATCCTGAACTCCTACTTACGTCAAACATAACCCAAAACCATGTTCACTTCCCGGACTCCGCCGAAAAGAGACCATCACAGTTACACACACGGTTGATGCGTTTTAATTCGAATCTGGTGTCAAGTTATCTACAACCGGATATTAACAAATTCCCATCTGCCACATAACCGCGGGCACGGCTCTCAAAATTTTATACCCTACAGGGGTGTCCCAACTTAGCCCATCACAAGCTCTCACGATCAACGAAGGATATTCCTTCTCCTAGGAAGACTCGATCAGTCTCAGAATCCCGGTTTACAAGACATTCCGACAGCGGTAAAACAAGACCAGCAAACCCGCCCGATGTGCCGACAAATCCCGATAGGAGTTGCACATACCTCGTTCTCAGGGCACACCGGATAAGTCAAGCAATGAGTAAAACCAGCCCTCAAGTTTCCCCGAGGTGGCCCCGCAGGTTGCTCGGTTCGGACCAACACTCGAAGGAGCACTGGCCCGGGGGGGGGGTGTAAATAAAGATGACCCTCGGGCTCCGGAAACCCAAGGGAAAAAGTCTTAGGTAGGCAAATGGTAAAACCAAGGTTGGGCCTTGCTGGAGGAGTTTTATTCAAAGCGAACTGTCAAGGGGGTCCCATAAATCACCCAACCGCGTATGGAACGCAAAATCAAGGAACATAACACCAGTATGATGGAAACTAGGGCAACAAGAGTGGAACAAAACACCAGGCATAAGGCCGAGCCTTCCACCCTTTACCAAGTATATAGATGCATTAATTAAATAAGAGATATTGTGATATTCAAACCATAATCCTGTCCACCATAGAGCAATCTTTAACTTCACCTGCAACTAACAACGCTATAAGAGGGGCTGAGAAAAAGCGGTAACACAGCCAAACAACGGTTTGCTAGGAAGGGTGAAAAGGTTAGAAGCTAACATGGCAATTTGGGGAGGCATGAAGAACAGGAGATAGATAGCGCTGCAAAGTGATAGAACGAAGCAACTAGCATAGCAATGATAGTAGTGAGATTTAGAGTAACGGTCATCTTGCCTAAAATCCCGCTAGGAAGAAGAACGAGTCCATGAAGAAGACGAATGGATGAAGCCGAACCAAGCGTAGACGAACGAATCCTCACAATCGCAATGAAACAGGAACTATCGAGAAGAAGCACACAACATGGTAAACACACCACACATATACATGACATGATGCTCAACCAAGTATGATGCAAGACAAGACTACATGAAGCTACTCATGGCAAGAGATGATGCATACAAGAACAACACATCAAAGCAAGGTTAAATGAGGCCGGAAACAACATATAACAATTCCGGTAAGTCCTCATATGCAAGTTTCAAAGTTGGTCTAGATCTGAATAAACCTTATGTTGAAGTTGTTAAACAGCAAGTTAAAATGCACCATGATGATCTACACAAAATTCTAGTCAAGTTACATATAAAGTTCATTTAGTTCGGAGCTACGGCCTAGAAGATATGACCAAATCAAGTTAAACATGGCGTTGATGCAAAATGCATACAAACATCAAGCAAAGACTCTCAAACATGGATGCAACATGATAATATGAAACTTCATGCCAAATCAAGCAAGTTTCATATATAGCACACTCAAAACGGAGCAACGGTTCAACACATACACATGAAACAAGTTTAAAGGACAAGCTGTCCAAAACAGCAACTAGGCATCTAGCAAGCATCAAAACAATATGCTACAGCATCTCAACATGAAAACAAAATACATGGGCATGAAGTACAGGTAAAGCATGATAAAACATGAACACTGAGCTATCTCCATAAAACAATATAACATGCTCAAAAGGACATGGCAAGGTTGCAAATAATAACAGTTTACAGACTTGGCAGAAATAACATCTGGTTGCAATGTTTAGAGCTATCAAACAACATGCTACAGGAACTTATCATGGCAAACAAAGGCATGGCATGCTAATACTAAAGACAAAGAACAAAACTCTCTTACTTAACTTATTCCAAAGATCAACAGAAAAGATGGTAGCACCCATGCAAACATGGCAAATGATATGACAGATTCAGAATAATAGTACATGGCAGGAACAACGATAAGTAGGCATGTTGGTGAGCTTGTATAACCCACCATAGAGCAATACATGGCATGACAAGGTGACCAACAGTAATATGACATGATTATGAAACTAAACATGGCAAGAGCAAGTTCATAGGGTGCAAGGATCACTAGCAAAACACATGGCAAAACTGAACTTAATGTTAACAGGCTGACAGAAACATTATTTAGCAACTTGAGAGCAAGATTACAACAAGCTACAGCAGGCTATAAATGCAACCAAGGACATGAATGGGAATAGAATGACATGTAGAATAAAACATCCTTAGTGAACATGTCCAGATTATGCATGAAATGACTTGTAGCAGCAGGTTTACATAGCATCATGATATAGCAGATTCAGCCTAGCAAAACAGTAACAACAAGTATCCTACTTCACGAGCTTGATGCACTTAGTACAATACCCACAAAAATACATAGATTGCACCACTGTAAAGATGGCATGATGCAGCTCAAAATTCATGTAGACATCAAGATCATAGGGTGCACACACGAAATGCAATGAAAAAGACAAAACAGCAAGTTCTGTTAACAGACATCAGTTAACATCATATAGCACTCTTGATACAATGATTAGGGCATCAATATTGACTCAAACAAGCATGGTACAATATAACAAAATTAAGAGCATCTCACAATGAATATTTTGATATATTATACATGCAAAACGGAGCAATATGCAAGGAGATATTATGTGATGAACAGGGCAACATAATGTGGGAAATCGGGACTTAGCAGAAAATTACCCTCGGGAAAAACGGGATGAGGTCGAGCGGGATGGAGGGATCCGAGATGCGGGAGGCGTGTGCGGAGGCGACCGGGCCCAGAGGGCCCCGCGCGGGCTCGCGGGCTGGCGGCGGTGGGAAGCGGCGGCGTGCCACATGGCGGAGCGCGACTGGTGTGGGCGCGGCGGCGGTTTTGTCCGGCTCAGGCCGGACGTGTCCGGCGGCGGAGAGGGGCAAGGCCAGGGTTTTTTCGTCTGCGCGAAAAATCTGGGAGGGAGCACATATTTATAGGTAGAAGGAGGTGGGAGTGTCCAAATGAGGTGCAGTTTTCACCCACACGATCACGATCGAACGACCGAGAGCATGAAGGGGGTTTGGATGGGCTCATGGGCTGTGGTGAAGAGGGGCTGGGCTGCAAAGAGAGAGGGGTTTTGGGCTGCGCGGTTAACCGTTGGGGGATCAAACGACCTCCAAATGGAACGAAATTTGACGGGCGGTCTACCGGTGATATACCAAGGCCACTCGGCAAACCTCGGTCCATTTCGAGAATGTTTTTATCCTGCTCATGAAACAAGGTCTGAGAGGGGCGACGGGGCACGTGCGAGAGGTCTGGACTCTGAACGGACAACGAAGAGAACCGGGGGAACCCGAATGGATGCAAGTTTTGAAAAACAAGCAGATGAAATGCAGATGATGACATGGCAAAATGCAACACGCAAACAAGTGACATGGCAACAACGACGAATAGCTGGAAGACACCTGGCGCATCGGATCCGGGGCGTTACAATCATACCTTTTCTTTTTTATTCCTTTGGCCCATTTCCAATATAGAGAAGATATTTATGCACATCCTTGTTTTCAGGCCTTTCCAAAACAGTTCACTGATGATTACCTCTCAAACCACTTGTATGGACAGGAGGCGAGGAAGGTATTAATACAACACCCACGGTTCAATATTGAAGTGTTCCTGAAAAGGATGAAGAATGGATGGTCAATCATCCACATGCACTGGCCTAAAGTTGCAAAGACCTTCAACATCAATGAAGGCTCAATATTCGCCTTCCGCTTCAGCAGTTTTCCCGATGAGATGCATCTGTCTATATACCGTATATGATGCTAATTTCAAAAGGTTCTAGATGTTGCATGTGAAACTTGGTGCTGGTGCAGTTGTGTAATGGGGTAGCTGAGTGCTGAAACTATATCATGTTGTACTCTGATGTATTTCAATTATGAAATCCTGCTTCCTTAATATGGGAATGAAACATATTATGTGTTTAATATGAATGTCAATTAATAAATGGATTATTAATAATAGGGCAATTAGCCTGCTAATGGCGAATTAGCCTGCTAATTGGTTTTTGCTATTTCAAACGGTTATTGAGAAAATACCGTGGGCGATGACCTAAGGCAACGCACATGGTTTCTAGGAATAAACCGTGTTGGATCGATGAACAACCACACACGACATTCTCTTCAAAACTGTTTGCGTTAGGCCACCTTGCGCAAATGTTTACGCATAAAAACTGTGTGTGATGGATAGCCTTTGCCACACAGTTTATTCTACGCACCGTGTGTGATGCATTCAATAACGCAAACGATAATTTTTTTTAATATTGTGTGCGATGGGAACGCCATACAAACGATTTAACGGGGAAAATTGTGTGTGATGTACCTACGAACGGAAATGTTTTCCTTGCAGCGACTATGTGGGATGTATATACAAACGGAAACGTTTTGCGGGGACTGACTGTGTGGGATGTACTTACGACAGAAAATTATTTCGCCCATGTGCCTTGCATACTGTTTCCCAAACGGTTCATTACGACACACCGTTTGGTTTCACTTCGTCATTAGAAACGTTTAATCACCGATCCTACACGTGCGAAAGAATTTAGTGTGTGCTGCATCGCACATGATTACGTTTTGCAAGGCCTCTGGATCATGGCTCCATATCCCCGACAGTTTCTGGATCGTATGGGAAGGACCCCCTATCGTCCACACTCACTTGGCGATGGTCGCAAATGCCGTCGCAAAAAGGGGGTTTAAAACCATTTGTATAGCACTGACGCGTACCAGTGGTCGGTCTCACGTCAGGGGGGTCTCCGAGTCATCCACAAGGTAGGGGGCCGCCCCCAGGAGGGGTAGGGCGCGCCCTCCACCCTCGTGGATGGCTCGGGACTCTTCTGGCCCAACTCTTTTACTTCGGGGGCTTCTTTTGGTCCATAAAAAATCATTAAAAATTGGCACGTTAATTGGACTACGTTTGGTATTTCTTTTCTGTAAAACAAGGAAAAAACAGAAACTAACACTGGGCTCTAGGTTAATAAGTTAGTCCCAAAAATCATATAAAATAGCATATAAATGCATATAAAACATCCAAGATGGATAATATAATATCATGGAACAATCAAAAATTATAGATACGTTGGAGACGTATCATGGAGCGAGTTGCCGCCTTCACTCGCAACTTGGGAGGAACCTGTGGATCTTCGTCATCGCTTCCCAGCAAGCGCGGGGACAAACCGACAAACAAGGAGTGGGGGAGAGTATCACGCCTGCAGGGGCAACCCCACCGGCGGGAGGTCAAGGAGAGGAGATAGGCCAAACGGACAATGAAGATTAGCAGGCACTTAGATGCGTGGGCTGATAGTGTGTTGTGTGTCATGGCTGTTAGACCGGCCCAGGGCCTATGTGCTAGTGTGCGGTATCATCCAAGAATATAGATTGTACCAACATAGAGAACCTGCTCTTATCCGCGAGAGCTATTTATCGCATTAAGCAATCGAAGTGGTATCTCTCGCTAAAGCTTTCCACCCCCTCGCGTTGTACTGGGCTGGCCCGTTTAAGCGCGCGCAGTGTTAAAATAGAAAAAAGGCAATCAGTCCGGGCGTACAAGTAAGTCCAGCTCTTCCACCCGCTAACTCTGTGTTACAGGCAGAACACTCCCCGAGGCGATTTTGAATACCAAGCTCGTCAAGATCCAAGGTGACATGCATCCACCACTTCTGGTGCAGTGGAGCGAGTTGCCGCCTTCACTGGCAACCTGGGAGGAACCCCTGGATCTTTGTCAGCGCTTCCTAGCAAGCGCTGCTTGGGGACAAGCCGACACACAAGGAGAGGAGATGGGCCAAACTGGCAGTGAAGATTAGTAGGCAATTAGATGCGTGGGCTTTTTTTTAGACAACAGATAGTGTGTTGTGCGTCATGGCTGTTGGACTAGATCTCCACAGGGCGTAGTGCAACGGTCATAGCCACTGGGCTACACTCAAGCTCGTGTTAAACTAGCTGTGCGCGCACACTTGAGGTATAAAATAGCTGGGCGCACCCTATATTTCTTTTCTTTCTCCATTCTCTTCTACGTTATTCGGGTTTTCTTTCTTTTTTGATTTTTTGTTCTTTTTCATTTTTCTTCTCCATTTGTTTTCATTGTTTTTCTCCGATTTTTTCATTCTTTTCTTTGTTCTTCTCCATTTTTTGTTTGGTTTTATCTTTTAGGGATTTTGTTTTTTCTTCTCCATTCTTTTTTTTTCCTTTTAGGTTTTCTTATGTTTGTTTTCGTTTCACTCTACACTTTTGTACATGTCAAAAAAAAATTTTGTATACATTCAACATTGTTTGAACGCTTATTCAACATTTTTAAATACTTGTTCAACATTTTAATAGTTATTCATATTTTTCAAACACTTGTTACATTTATATTACTTATTCAACATGTTTCATACACTCATTCAACATTTTTCAAATAATCATACAATAATTTTTAATACCTGTTCAATATTTTTTAAATACTCGTTTAACATTTTTAATATGTGTTCAACATTTTTCTAATTCTTGTTCAACATTTTCAAATACTTGTTCAATATTTTCCATATACTCGTTTCAACATTTTTTAATACCTATTCAACTTTTTTTCAAATAGCTGTTCAAAAATTTTCAAATAAGTGTTCAACATTTTTATTACCTATTCAACATTTTCCAAATACTTGTTCAACATTTCTCAAATACTCGTTTCAACATTTTTAAATACCCATTCAACATTTTTCAAATAATTCTTCAAAAAATTTCAAATACTCGTTCAACATTTTTTAATACTCATTCAACATTTTTCAAATACCCATTCAACATTTTTAATACTTAATTAACATTTTTCTATGTTTGAAACTGACATTATTCAGGGGAAAAACATGTGAAAACCGATTAATAAAAACACAAAAAAGCATGTTGAATTAGACGAGTAAAGAGAGTAAAATAAAGAAAAGAAAAAAAGAGATTAAAGCAGGAAAATAAAGTAAACATGGTAAAACTCCGCTGATTTTTCTTTTTAGTAAGCTGTGCTCTCCATCTTCTACAACAAGTTCAATCTTTCGCAGTGGCTAGCAGTGTTCGGAAGTAGTTGATAGTGTCACACTACTGGGCCGGCCCAAGTGAACTTCGATCGATTATAGTAACCACGCCGCGAAAAAATAAACGTGAAGAAAAAGTGCGAAAGCTGGGTTTCAAACTCAGGATCACACGTCTTTTGTCCACTAACGCAAGAACCACTAGACAAAACACATTCTGTTCTGCAACTAGGAAACGTGCTAATTGACTGTTATTTTAGTGAAACATTAATGTAAATCTGAAAATTAGTTGAAAAGTTCATTCATTTTCAAAAACAAGTTCATCGATTTTTTTTGAAAAGTTCACAAAATTGAAAAAAGTTTCGTTGATTTTGAAAAAAAGTTCATAGGTTTAGAAAGAAACTTCATGGAATTTGAAAAAATGTTCACCGAAATTGGAAAAAGTTCATCGAATTGGAAAGAAGTTCATCGAATTTAAAAAAGTTCATCAATTTTAAAAAAAATTCATTAAATTTTAAAAAAATTCATGTAATCTGAAAATACTCCATCGATATTTATAAAAGTTCATCGAATTTGATAAAAAGCTCGCGCATTTAAGGAAATAAAAAGGAAAAGGAAATGCAAAAAGAAAAATGAAAAGTGAACAAGGAAAAGAACGTTCAGAAACTGACTAGCGAACGACCTAGAGAAAAAATAAAATAATGGAAAGAAGTTTACGGTCGCAAGTGTTCTCGTGTTCGATCCCTCGCCTACGCACTTCATTTTTTTTTATTTTTTTTTGCAAACGGGCGCCGTTTCCCTTCCTCCAACCCTACCAGCCTCCCCAGATCCGATCTAGAACCAGAGGCAGATCGAGCGGCAGCTTCCTCACAGCCAGCGCCTCGACCCCGACGAGCTTTGGCGCCCCTGTGCGGCGAGGAGGTCGCTCCGCAGTCCCCCGCGTCGGCGGCCATGTCCTCCCCGGTGCCGCACCTCGTCGACGAGATCCTGGAGGAGATCTTCCTCCGCCTGCCCACCCCGGCCACGCTCGCCCGCGCCTCCACCGCCTGCCCCCGTTTCCGCTCCATCATCACCGGTCGCTCCTTCCTCCGTCGCTACCGCAAACGCCACCCGCCGCCGCTCCTCGGCTTCGCCACCAAAGGTGGCTTCCACCCCGCGAAGGCGCTCCACTCCTTCACCCCGCTCGCCCACGCCGCCGCCGCTGATTTCACCTACTCCTTCGTCCCGCTGCCCAGGAGCAGCAAACCCTGGTTCCCCCGCGACCTCCGTGATGGCCGCGTCCTCCTCGAGAGAAGACACTTAGGGAAGATGTTCAAAAGCTTCGTGGTGTGTGATCCATTGTCGAGGCGCTTCGTGTTGCTCCCATCCATTCCTCACGACATGGTACACCAAGAGGAGAAGCGCCCTTCTGAAATCAGGCCCATGCTGGCTCCCATGGCCGTGGGTGAGCAAGGTGAGGATGAGACCTCGTTCAAGGTGATATGCTTTGCCAGCTATGAAACCAAGCTGGTTGCATTCGTCTTCTCTAGCGTCACTGGAGAATGGTCTATGGTCGCATCTACCAGCTGGACCTCTTTGGGCGGTCGCCCCCATAGGTGCGAGTACTTGCCCTTCTCGGGATGCAGTCACTTCTACTCCGCACCGACTTTGGTTGAGACGTTGATTGTGCTGGACACACGAACAATGAAGTTTTCCTCTGTGGACGGTCGCACCGGCTACCATGTAAAGCTCAGACGTCTGCCTGGCCAGGCTGAATACAGCGTCCCCCGAGGTAACCCTGTGCTGAGAAGACGCCTTGGCCAGATGAAGAGTACACCTGGCATCTTAGTGGATAGAGATGGAGCCCTTGAGATGTTTTCTCTCGTTGGTGATCACAGCCCAAATTGCTCGTTTTATCTCTATCATACCACTCGGCGAAATAATGGCGAATCTTCCATGGAATGGCAGCTTGAGAAAATTATACCGTTGCCTGGCGGGTATGACTATTTCACCGTGGGCGCAGCTGAGGGGTTCTTATTCCTCGGAGCCACTACAGAAGATCAGTTGGATGTGAGTGAAAACCCCTCAGCGCCGTTCTTGAGGATTGATTCGACTGTTTGGTCTGTGGATTATTTTTCGCTCGAGGTCAAGACTTCTAAACTTATGATGGTTTGTATGAGCAAGAGGCAATTCTTCCATGGTGAGCATGCTCTCTGGTAATTTGGCTATGCACCCTCGTTGTCCAACCCATGTGTGTGAAGTGGTTCACTGAAGATGGCACACTCACCATCTTCACTGTTAATCATGCAAATCTGTGAAAAGATCTAGTGTAAGCCTGAAAATACAAAGGCAAATAAAATTGCAAGTAAACATTGTATGTAAATTGTATGCGAGAACCCAATCAAATTGGTTTCTGGTGCCCTTTGTGATGGAGTTTAGAATAGCCTGTAGTCAAATTGGTTCCTAGTGCCCTTTGTGATGGAGCTTAGAATAGTCTGCTGCATTGTGAATTGTAATGCAAATTTAGAATTAGCAAATTGCTCCAGTTCAGCGCAATATGGATCTGAGGAGTCTGTATCATCAGGCATGAGCTGAACAGCTGCGGAAACAGTTGACATGGTTGATGACTGTGGGTCCTGAAAGCTCAGTCCCAAGTGTTATCGACGGTGCAGTTCAGTTTGAGAAAAATAAACCTCAGTTTGAGGCAATCGATAGCTTGGCAAACAGCAATTCTAGGGAGACAGAAACAGTCTCTGGGAACGTCCTTAGTGATTTTTTTTAGATCAATAGGGAAGGCTCCCCGGCTCCATTGCATAGAAGCCCAAAGCGAACGGGTCTGATACATGGTTTTCAAGCCACAAACAAGTAAAAGAAAACGAGAGCAAATTACTTGTGGTTATAAGAACCAGCCAGTCTAAAACAGGTACGAATCAACTGAAAACCTGGAACTGCATCTCCAGGATGAAAGCATAGTTTTTCCAGATGACTAGCCAATCAAACGCCGGCAAAACAAGATGCAGTGGCGGTATCATATCCAGTGGGGGTCTGCTTTTAAGCGACCAGTTGTGGCGTCGATGGTGCCAACGGGCGACAGATCTTCAGAGTGGTAAGCAATATCAGCTCCTTAGGTTGGATTAAATTAAACTGTATTGTTTTTTTCGTGACGATACCCGAAACAGAAAAGCTAGCTGTCAGCCATATGGAACAGTATATGGATGTATGACAGTTGTATGAATGCCTGCATATGTTGCTGAGATTAGATTTACCGCTTGCTTGCCAAGTTCGTTCAATTGCTGGTATTAGTTCATGATACCATCGTAAATGATCCCTTCTAACACTCTGAAATACTGGTGAGCTCTATTACAGTGCTGGGAGCTTGTGGCTTGTTTGACAGGGCTTCAGAGAAATTACTTTTATGGGAGCTGGATCAGCTCTGTTCTCTCCCGCGTTTATGGTGGTAATTGTCTTACTTTTACTCCCCTGTAAGAATTATATCGGACAAACTGCATACTGATAAGGCCTAGAAAAATGGAATATGTATATATAATGAGAAGCAATATATTGGTGGCATCAATCCTTTTTCCCAAGAAAGATGATACCACATAGTACATTTCAAATCCTATCATAAAGCAACTAAAAAAAAATCTTATCATAAAGAAAAAGTAAAAGAAGTGCCTCTATATTTATATTATAGAATAATCCACTTAGATGATTAAATCATACTCTATTTATATTATCATGCTAGGTTTGGATGTTTGTATTGGATGCCTTCGTGTTAATGGTTTCAATTCCAATTCAGCCAAGAAACTGTAATTGATATGAATACAGATTCGGTTGTTTGGGTGTTTATTGGATTGCCTCTCAGAATCTTACCGAGGTTTCAATACAGAATCATGTTTGGATGAAAAAGTAATAAATTTATGATATATAGTCATTCAATTGTAGTCACACATTGTACAAAATCACTTGCACCAACATATTAGAACTACTACTACTTACTACTTACTAAGCCTTTTGTCCCAAACAAGTTGGGGTAGGCTAGATATGAAATCTTTTCACGAGGACTTCCCAGGAGGGCACCCATCCTAGTACTACTCTCGCCCAAATGGGTTTCATACCTAAAGGACTGGCTAGTTTTTATGTTGGCTTGCCAAGCCTATCACAACCATTAGATATGAAACCCTTTCACGAGGACTTCCCAGGAGGTCACCCATCCTAGTACTACTCTCGCTCAAATGGGTTTCATACCCATGAGACTGGCTAGTTTTTACGTTGGCTCGCCAAGCCTACCATAACCCTCCTCCTTTACCCGGGCTTGGGACCGGCTATGCCTAGAAGACATAGGCGGAGTTGACATTGTACAAAATCACTTGCACCAACATATTAGAACACATAGTTTAAATAGGTGTTCCAAATTCTCAACAACAACAAGACACAATTCCCAATTTAACAACACAATAGTTCAAATAAGTTCAAATTCAACATGACACAATTCCAAATATAGCAAAACAATAGTACAAATTGGTTCAAGTTCAACAAGTTAAACAAGAAAGCATCATTTGCATAACTTCAAGGCAAACTTTCCCAAAAAATAGGGTTAAGCAAACTTTCCAAATACAAGGACTCTTACAAAGCTAAGAAATTACTTGTTGGGAAGAGAAGGAGAGGTAGGGAATGAGACTTTTTTGCAAACGAAAATAGATGCATCAGCAGAATTTTTTTTGGTTTTCAGCTTAAAAATGTTGTATCTCCTAAATAAAAAAGCAAACTAAAAATCCGTTTTCACCATTAAATCCGTCTCGACGTGATCTTCAAAACTAGACCCCATGTTGATATGTTTCGACGATTTTTTTTTGCCAGAAGTTGCCACGATGTTTACACTGCAGTTGCCATAGGGCTTAAACTAAAGTTGCCATATGGTAATTTTAGTTTGTAGATCATGACAATTTTAGTATTTTGATGATGGCAACTCCAGTACTTTAACGATGAAAATTATTTTTTGTATGAACCATGACAATTTTACGTGCATGTATCATGACAATTTTAGTTTATGGTTCATGGCAAGTCTAATTTCTTAATTCCTCGTTTTATAAATGTCAAAATTTACTTATAAATGTAGAAGAAAATAGCTGAAACATATCATGGCAACTTCAGTGTAAACATCATGGCAATTCATATGCAATAGACATGGCAACTTTTAATCCAAAAAAAAAAATTCATCAAAACATACCAACATGGGATCTAGTTTCGAAGATCTCATCGCGAGGAATTTAATGGTGAAAACTGATTTTCAATCGGATTTTTCATTTAAGAAATAAAACATTTTAAAAACTGAAAATCCAAAAAGATTCCCGCATGTATGCATGCGATGACGTGGCAATCTGTTTACATTAGAGACGTGTGGTGCGTCTCACTTTCTGCCACATGTGTGGCAGTTAGCGCGACCCAAAAAAAAGGAAGAATCAAAGAATCAATCTATCTTAGTGAAGGTGCTCGCTCTGACACGAAGGGAGAAACCGACAAAATCTAAGTAGAAAAGAGATGCTTCCAATAAAATTATTGATCTCCACTTCATACTTATAGTGCTCTATTTCGGTTTGCTTGGGTTCACTCAAGGCGTTGTTCGAGCTTGAAATCGTTGTTCAATAAGTGGTCCGGTACCAGGTGCCGATACTCAATGATAGAAAGAATTGGACGATGACCGTCACATTGTCGGAACGGGCTCGTCTATCGTGCTGAAGGCACGGCAGGGAGCTACAGTAGCCACGCAGTGGAAATCGCAGAAGGCACTGCAGGGCCCTATAGCACTATGTACTGTAACGAATCTACTGTAGTAAATCTGTACTGTAGCGGGCACCCTGTAGCACCACACTGTTCATGAGTTCCTGTAGCGCGCAGTGGAAAAACACAGAGACACTGCAGGCTACTGTAGCTCCCCTACCGTGCCTTCAGCACGGTAGACGAGCCGGTTCCCACATTGTCCCGGAGAGTCTGCACTTATCTCATTACACCATACCGGATTACCAGGTAGCAAACGAGGAACCCACATACCCAATCGATCATCAGTGCCAGAGCCTCATAGCTCCTAATCTACCTCACTGTTGTTGTTGTCTCGCGCATCATCGACGTTTGGAGCAGGGGCGGCGTAGGCTGTGGTGGAAGTGGATAGCTGAAAAAGAATGTCATGAATATAGATGTATGGAAGTCATACGACATTTATCCAACTAACACCTAAATACATGTTAATTTTAAAGCACAAAAAGGTTGGTGGGGGGTGGGGGGGGGGGGGGGGGCAAGGGCCCCCTACCTAACTAGTACTACCTCTATTTTGGGTCAAAGTTTAAGCACGTATTTAACTTTAAAAATGCTAATGCATATTATGAAAAACTATATTGTTGGATTCGTATTTAAATGTATTTTTTAATAATATTACTTTTTTTATGTATTTAGTTAAAATCTTGGTCAAAAATATGACCCCAAATACGATGAGACTAGTAAACTGGGACGGAGGTAGTACTTAGTTTAATTGCTGACTTTTATCGTTTCTGCTAGAAACCCATTTTAGTGAACTATTTTCAAACTCCGGTTTGGTGTCATCGTAGTTGCATAAGTAACAACGGAGCTAGTTGAAGAGATTGATTCTGTATTCACTTGATGAATGAGTTACAATGTACACATACATATATATCCTCGCAGGGAGAGAGAGCCAACGCTCCTGAAATTGTGGCACGCAGGCCACGAGCGTTGCTCGATCCTACAACCTAGGGATGGACTCGGTTTACATGAGTAACATTACAATACACAAGTACATGGTTTAACACCCCCCCCCTCAGCCGGAACTCCGTGAGGTAGGACGTTCAGGCTGGCACAGAACTCATGGAAAACTTGTGACGGTAATCCCTTGGTGAATAAGTCAGCAAACTGTGAACTCGAAGGTACATGCAGAACACGAGCTTCACCTAAAGCAACACGATCCCGGACGAAGTGAAGGTCAATCTCAATATGCTTGGTCCGTTGATGTTGCACGGGGTTGGAGGCGAGATATGTGGCACTGACATTGTCACAATAAACCACGGTGGCACGCGTCGGAGGACACTTGAGGTCATGCAAGAGTTGGCGTAGCCAGCATGATTCGGCAACACAATTAGCGACGCCCCGATACTCTGCTTCGGCACTGGATCTGAAGACAGTGGGTTGACGCTTCGAGGACCAGGAGATGATGTTGTTGCCAAGAAAAACGCAGAACCCAGAAGTGGACTTTCTAGTATCGGGCACCCGGCCCAATCTGCGTCTGTGTAAGCAATAAGCTCATGAGAGGATGACCTGTAGAGCTGAATGCCATAGTGGGACGTGCCTTGTAGATAGCGAAGGATGCGTTTAACCAACTTGTTGAACGGCATAGGAGATATCTGGCCTGGTGAGAGTAAGGTATTGCAGCGCCCCGGCCAGGCTGCGGTAGTATGTGGGGTTGGAAAGAGGTGTGCCATCATGAATGGAAAGTTTTGAGGAGGTGTCGACGGGTGTGGACACTGGTTTGCAATGGAGCATGTCAGCACGATCAAGAATCTCAAGTGTGTACTGTTGCTGGCAAAGAAACAAGCCGGAGGAGTTGGGAGTAACGTTTATGCCAAGAAAATGATGTAACTCACCAAGGTCCGACATGGAGAACTCCATCTTGAGGGAGTTGATGATGGAGTGAAGGGTGGCGGCAGAGCTGGCCGTGAGGATGATGTCATCCACATAAACAAGAAGATATGCAATGGTGTTTCCATGGTGGCGGATGAAGAGGGATGAATCACTCTTGGAAGCACAAAACCCAATAGAGAGCAAGAATGTCTTGAACCGAAGGAACCATGTCCGAGGGGCTTGTTTCAAACCATAAAGGGACTTGTTGAGGAGGCACACATGATCTGGGTGAGAAGCATCAACAAAACCGGCCGGTTGAGCACAATAAACAGTCTCCTTGAGATCACCGTGAAGAAATGCCTTTTTGACATCCAATTGATGTATTGGCCACGAGTGAGAGGTTGCAAGACTGAGAACCACACAGATAGTGGCTGGTTTCACGACTGGACTGAATGTCTCGTCGTAATCCACACCTTCTTGTTGAGTGAAGCCCCGGACAACCCACCGAGCTTTGTATCGAGCCAAAGAACCATCCATGTGAAACTTGTGGCGAAAAATCCACTTCCCCGTGACAATGTTGACACCTGCAGGCTTAGGCACCAAAGACCAAGTAGAGTTATTGATTAAAGCATGATACTCCTCTTGCATAGCATGGCGCCAATTTGGGTCTTTAAGAGCTGATTTGTATGTGGGGGGTATGGGTGAGAGAGGTGAGGTGGTGGCATCAGCAAGAAAAAGACGGCAAGGCATGCAATAGCCTCGTTTGGCTCTTGTGGTCATTTTGTGGGAATTACGTGGGGGTACGGCTGGCTGTGCATGGCGAGGTAGGCGTGGCGGGCTGGGAGTGGTTGTGCATGCCTTGGATCCCGAGGTAGATTCGTTGGCGCAGGCGGCAGGCGCGAAAGGCTGGGCAACAGGTGAGTCAGGGCCGACAGGCGCGGAGCGCGAGGTGGATGCGGCGTGGGTGGTTGGTGGGGACGGGGGCGCAGCTGGCGAGGTGGATCCGGACGAGGGGGATCGCGCCGCAGTGCAGGGAGAGTTGGTGGGATGCGATTGGCGGCATGCAGGCGTGGGGGCGCGCGATGGGTGGGCGGGCGGGGATGGTGGGTGGTGGGGCCAGTACGAGGTAGTTGGTGGCGGCAGATCCGAGAGGTTTTGTGGGGATCGGGTGTAGGCTGATGGATCCGGTGCGGGTGTAGATTCTGTACCTGGTTCTGTGGGCGGTGTATAAGGAAATGAGTGTTCGTCAAAAGTGACATGCCTAGAGACAATAACGCGCCGAGTAGACAGGTCATAGCACCTGTATCCCTTGTGCTCTAGTGGGTACCCTAAGAAGATGCACCGAGTGGAGCGAGGAGATAGTTTGTGAGGCATGGTGGCGGATGTGTTGGGAAAGCACAAGCATCCAAATACGCGTAAATGATCGTAGGAGGGATGAGCCCCGTGGAGAAGGTAGTATGGTGTGTTGTCAGCAATGGCTCGAGAGGGGCGGCGATTCAGAAGGTAGGTGGCAGTGTGTAGGGCTTCGACCCAGAAAGGGGGAGTAAGGTTGGCTTGGATGAGGAGAGAGCGAACGACGTCGTTTGTTGTGCGAAGTAGGCGCTCTGCTTTGCCGTTTTGAGGAGAGGTGTGGGGGCAGGAGAAGCGATACACAATGCCGTTGGCAGAGAAGAATGAGCGGAGGGAGGAGTTGATGAACTCCCCTCCATTATCGCATTGCATGGCTTTGATAATAACGTTGTATTGAGTGTGGACAAATGTGAAAAAGCGTTGTAGCGTGGTGGAGGTGTCCGATTTGTTTCGCAAGGGAAATGTCCAAGAGTAGTGTGTGTAATCATCGAGCACAACAAGATAATATTGAAAACCGGAGAAGCTTACAACGGGAGATGTCCACAAGTCACAATGTATTAAATCAAAGGGTGCATAAGTTTTGCTAAACGAGGGGGAGAAGGGGAGACGCGCTTGGCGACCTAGTTGACAAGCATTACATGGAGTGTGGGCACCTTTATTACATGAGCTAAGGAAATCATTGGCTATGGTAGATAGAGAGTGAGCGCCGGGGTGCCCAAGTCGACGATGCCAAAGATCCGACATGGAGACGGTGAACGCCGATGGTGGTGCATGATTATTGCCGTAGAAGGGGTAGAGATCACCGTTGCTAACGGAGATCATGAGAACCCTCCGGGTGCGAAGATCCTTCACAAGAAAACCGCAAGGTTAAAATTCAACGAAGCAAGAATTATCCTTAGTAAAACGGCGAACGGAAATTAAGCTAGTGACAACATTAGGAGAAACGAGGACATCAGTGAGACGAAAATCATTGGGAGGGAGAGAAGTGGAGCTAGTGGCCGTGACGGGTAGGTGGTGCCCATTGCCAACCAAAATGCTAGAGGGAACGTGCTTTAAGGAATAACTGGACCTGGTAAGATTACCTTGGTTGCCGGTCACATGAGATGAAGCACCACTGTCGAAGTACCACTCGGGGGCTGGAGCGGACGGGAAGCCACCGTTGCTGTAAGCGGCATTGAGTGTGGCCGCATGTTCCCAGGAGGAAGGGGGATGCTGGTAGAACGACGCGTGGTGCGCTGGGGCGGCGGGCAGGAGCGGGTACGCCTGCGCATGGGAGCCGGGGTGCGGGCCGAGCACGTCAGCCGCATTGGGCGGGACCCAACCGGAGCGCGGGGAGGGGATCGCCATCCCGTAGGGCGCAAAGTAGCCTGTGAAGGGCGACGCCAGGAGAGGAGCGGCGTGGCCGCGTCCAGTGTTGTCGCCACGCCCACGACCGTGGCCACGACCACGGCCACGGCCACCGCGGTCACCACCATCGCGGTCATCTCGGCCACGTCCAGGGTGCGGAGGCGGCGGTGGAGGAGCGACCGGGGCGCCAGCAGGGGCGCGATCCGTACGATCCGCGGGGCACGGCCACCTGTGCTGGAGCTGGCGCCCGAGGCGCCGCCACCCTGCAGGGCGAACGCGGAGGCGCTTTCTTCAGACGCACGGTGCTCCTGGGATTCTTCGGCCAGGACGACCCGGGAGAGGACGGTGTCGAAGGGCAGGTCCTGGTCGCCGAGGACCACCCGGATTGTGTCGAGCCGCTTGTCGAGGCCATGGAGGAACTGGGTGGTGAGGTCGACCTCGGTAACGGCGCGGTCGATGTCGGCGAGAGCGTCGGTGAGGAGTTTCATCCGGCGAGTGTACTCGGAGACGGACAGATCACCCTGCTTGAGGTCGCGGTACTTGCGGTTGAGGATCATGAAACGAGCTGCGCGATTTGCGAGGAAGTAGTCGCGGATCTTGTTCCAGAGGGCGAAGGTAGTGGTGGCGCTGACGACATGATCACACATAGTGTCAGAGAGGGTGGCATAGATCCACAGAACGACATGGGCATCGAGCTCGCGGTAGGTGGCGGAAGCATTGGGTGGGGGTGGGTGTTCGACGAGATAGGAGACGCCGTAGCGGACGAGAACCATGAGGAAGAAAGTTTTCCATCTGTGATAATTGTGATCGGCGGGGTTGAGAAGAAACTTTATGTGGTTTGTGATATGATCCAGGAAGATGGGGTTGCGGGGAGCGGGCGCCGGAGGAGCGGGAGGGACGCCGGTGGTGTACAGGGGAGCGAACTGGGTACCTGCGGGGGGGAGGAACCATTGACGAGAGAGGGAGAAGTGCCGAAAACGAACGGCGGAGAGGAGGCAGTGGAGGTGGCCACGGCAGGCGCCGTCGAGGAGGAGGAGAGGTTGCCGGGGGAGGTGGCGGAGCTCGTAGCGGCGGCAGTGGAGGGGGAGGCCATGGTTCGTCTGGGAAACTGATACCAAGTTGGAGAGATTGATTCTGTATTCACTTGATGAATGAGTTACAATGTACACATACATATATATCCTCGCAGGGAGAGAGAGCCAACGCTCCTGAAATTGTGGCACGCAGGCCACGAGCGTTGCTCGATCCTACAACCTAGGGATGGACTCGGTTTACATGAGTAACATTACAATACACAAGTACATGGTTTAACAGCGGGGATAGTAGTGCCTTCCTTTTCACTCCCTGTGAGATTGAGAATTCTTATTTACTGCTAAATTGCTACATCCCCTTGTGCACTTGCATAATATCACCCACCAGTCAGTGGTTGTTCTAGTGACCGACGGCGGCCAGAGTCGCGTTCATGGACGGCAACGAGCACGGGACGGCCGTCGGTCTCAAGCTCCCGTCCATGCTGTCGTCCGCCTCCTCCACCTGACTGGTGCACGTTGGCTGGTCAGTGTTGAGGGGTCAATAGTATTTTCAATTTGTAGTAGTTCCACGACTTGTAGGCTGGGTGGGGAGTTCTTTTGGTGTTGCCCTTATGTGCCTTCTGAATTTCAAACTACTCAGATGGCTCGGAGAAGGTTCCGTCGAGATAGCCAAACATCTGAGTCCCTATGGTCTGTGGGAGCACCTGAGCTTTCGAGAGCAGGAAGTTATCCCTGGCGAGGCACTCCGTGACCTGTTGGCCGAAAGGATTGGTTGGCAGTGCAGAGGAGGAGGTAGACGACGAAACAACTAAGATGAGATGTGCTAGGAAGAGCGATGGTGGATTTGTATAACATGTAAGAATTGATGGAAGAGTTTGCCATATTGACAGGCAGGGACTCATGTTTGTTGTATAGCAAACAAGTTAAATGGTATATGGTTCGATATGATCTTGTTTTGACTCCTACGAAAGCCTATACAACAAATAGAGTCGGATCTTGTCACCTGAACCGAACTATAGATTATGACAATCCCTAGCTAATATACACATGGATATTTACACATATTTCAGCAGACACGAGGAGGACAACCTTCTTTCTCAAGATGCGATCATCACCGCATATCAAGTTGTTGAGTTTGTATGCGGTTAGTGTTGGAGTCAGGCATATTGCAGTATCAAGAGGGATTCGATGCTCGGACGGCGGTCTTGCAGTGTCTAGGGGAGGAGCGTCCATAATCATGCCTCGGGTTTTGTCGGTAGGTCGACTAGGCATGTTAGATTATTCTAACACGTTCTGAATGAGTCGAGTGAGGCTGTGTTCTGCTGCTTCTTGAGCCGAACCAGCTGGGCTTGGTCATGTGGCGAGGGCGAGGCGACGGAACATGGAAGGAGATTGACTCGAGTATATCTCTCCGGTTTGAGCCGTAGTTTGAACCTGGATGGAAGGAGTAGACACATCGAACAGGAGAGAGCAAACTGATGAAACTCCCCTCTTCTTCCATTGGTGTGGTTGCTCTCCACAAGCAACTTTGTATCCTCTGCTCACCTCCGGCGATTGTGATGGCGACGGGTTGTGACAATTGGATATTTAGACAGTGTTCGGAAACGCTCCGCTCCTCAACTCAGCTCCCGGAGCGGGCGGAGCTGTAGTTGGAAATCATGGAGCTGCACTTTCCTCGCTCCCGAAATTCCTGGAGTGGGTGGGTTCCCGAACAGGGCCTTAGAGCACACAAATTTCACCTCCAATTTCCTAGAAAATCCCCACAATTTTTGTCCTTCTCTCATTTCTTCCTGATGAGTGCTCCGGTTATGGTGGTGCTACTCTTATCCTCGATTTCTCATGATCTGGAGTGCAAGCTGTGTTGAGTGACGTGGGCGTGGCTACGATGATGGATCCGAGCCTATCTCACATCAACGATGGTGTGGCAGCAGTGGGAGCGACCAAGTCGGCTGAGGGTTTCCCGCAAAAAAAAGTCGGGTGAGGGTGTCGTGGCTGTTGCTGTGATGGCCAATCCTTTCCCTCCCCCCCTTTGCCCTTGCAAACGAAAAAGAACTACCAATGCAATAAATAAATAAATAATGATTGCTACTTCTTTATTAAATTGCACTGAAAAGAAAGTCCATAAAAAACAAGAGGCAGCCTAAAACTTAACTACCCCTTGCCCTCCCACCGAACCGTTCTTTCTATATTAAAAAAAAGGGAAGAGCAACCTCATCGCAAAGAGGACCCATAAGGACAATATACGGATCTTCCTCTTGCCTTCCTTACATCTACGAGAGACGAAAGGTACTTCTGAAAGCTGAGAGAAAGACACCAGGATCTACTGCAATAGTATGATACCGAGCCTCTTCTGTTCTCTTTTACTCACAATGGAAAGAAAGAGATACAGAAAGATTTTTATAATAAAAGAATCGAATATATAATGATTATAACCGTGTATTTAGTAGATGAGGAAAGAAAGAACTTTTTTTAACCTCGATCCGAGTTAAGACCCACCTACAAAAATTGATCCATCAAGGGCTTTTTCTGTAGTGGCAGGAAGTCTCCAACTCTTCTATATGCACTAGGCAGGTAATCCCTGTACTTAATCTGATATGAGATCTCTTGCTATTGCACTGTTGGGAGTGTGTGGCCTTTTTGACAGGGATTCAGAGAAGTCTCACAGTTGATGCAATGATAGTGATACGTCTCCAATATATCTATAATTTTTTATAGTTTCATGCTATTATATTATCCGTTTTGGATGTTTTATATGCATTAATATGCTATTTTATACTCCCTTCGTTCCTTGATATAAGGTGTATAGATTTTTGAGAAAAAATCCGAAATATAAGGTGCATTGAGTTGCACCACTCGTGTGAATATTCTTTTTTAGAAATTTGATTACATTTCCTTATATCGGGCAACCTCCTCTATTTACTCATGTCAATTAGTCAGGTGTAATCTCACCCAAAACTTGTGAAATTTTCTCTCTATGTGCGTTCTTTAATTTCCATGCCAAAAACTATACACCCTATATTTAGGAATGGAGGGAGTATTATTTTTGGGACTAACGTATTAACCTAGAGCCCAGTGCCAGTTTCTGTTTCTTTTGCCTGTTTTAGAGTTTCGCAGAAAAGGAATACCAAACGAAATAAAACTTTCGCGATGATCTTTCTTGGACCAGAAGCAAACCAGGAGACTTGGAGATGAAGTCGGAGAAGCAACAAGGCGGCCACGAGGGTGGAGGGCGCGCCCAGGGGGGTAGGGCATGCCCCCTACCTTGTGGGCCCCTCGGAGGTCTCCTGACCTAATTCTTTCTCCCATATATACTCTTATACCCCAAAACCATCAGGGGGAGCCACGAAAACACTTTTCCACCGCCGCAACCTTCTGTACCCGTGAGATCCCATTTAGGGGCTTTTTCTGGCGTCTTACCAGAGGGGGATTCGATCACTGAGGGCTTCTACATCAACACCATTGCCCTTCTGATGAAGCATGAGTAGTTTACCACAGACTTACGGGTCCATAGCTAGTAGCTAGATGGCTTCTTCTCTCTCTTTGATTCTCAGTACCATGTTCTTCTTTATGTTCTTAGAGATCTATTCGATGTAATACTCTTTTGCCGTGTGTTTGCCGAGATCCGATGAATTGTGGATTTATGATCAGATTATCTATAAATATTATTTGAGTCTTCTCTGAATTCTTATATGCATGATTTGATATCTTTGCAAGTCTCTTCGAATTATCGGTTTAGTTTGGCCTACTAGATTGGTTTTTCTTGTAATGGGAGAAGTGCTTAGCTTTGGGTTCAATCTTGCGGTGTCCTTTCCCAGTGACAGTAGGGGAAGCAAGGCACGTATTGTATTGTTGCCATCGAGGATAAAAAGATGGGGTTTTCATCATATTGCTTGAGTTAATTCCTCTACATCATGTCATCTTACTTAATGCGTTACTCTGTTCTTCATGAACTTAATACTCTAGATGCAGGCAGGAATTGGTCGATGTGTGGAGTAATAATAGTAGATGCAGAATCGTTTCGGTCTACTTGACACGGACGTGATGCCTATGTTCATGATCATTGCCTTAGATATCGTCATAATTATGTGTTCTTCTATCAATTGCTCGGCATTATCTTGTTCACCCATCGTATTATTTGCTATCTTGACAGAAGCCACACTAGTGAACCTATGGCCCCCCGGTCTCTTTTTTCCATCATATTATGTCTCTTTTCCATCTTATTAGTTTCCGATCTACTATTTTGAAATCTTTTACTTTTCAATCTATAAACCAAAAATACCAAAAATATTTACTTTACCGTTTATCTATCTCTATCAGATCTCACTTTTGCAAGTAACCGTGAAGGGATTGACAACCCCTTTATCGCGTTGGGTGCAAGTTTGTTTGATTGTTTGTGCAGGTATTTAGTGACTTGTGCGTTGTCTCCTACTGGATAGATACATTGGTTCTCAAACTGAGGGAAATACTTACTCTCCTGCATCACCCTTTCTTTTTCAAGGGAAAAACCAACGCAAGCTCAAGAGGTAGTAGGAAGTATTTCTGGCGCCGTTACCGGGGAGATCTACACCAAGTCAAGCCATACCAAGTACCCATCATAAACTCTCATCTCTTGCATTACACTATTCGCCATTCACCTCTCATTTTCCTCTTCCCCACCTCTAAAACGATTTTCGAAAAGTTTTGCCTTTTCTTCGCCCCTCTTCCATTCGTCTTCGTCGCTTGCTTTTTGTGTGCTCGTGTGTTGGATTGCTTGCTTTGTCACGATGGCTCAAAATAATACTAAATTATGTGACTTCTCCAACACCAACAACAATGATTTTATTAGTACTCTGATTGCTCCCTCCACTAATGCGGAATCTTGTGAAATTAATGCTGATTTGCTGAATCTTGTTATGAAAGATTAATTTTCTCGCCTTCCTAGTGAAGATGCCGCATCCTATCTAAATAATTTCATTGATTTGTGGGATATGCCAAAGAAGAAAGATGCAGATAATGGTATTGTTAAATTTAAGCTATTTCCATTTTCGCTTAGAGATTGTGCTAAAACTTGGTTTTCATCTTTGCCTAAAAATAGTATTGATTTGTGGAACAAGTGTAAAGATGCTTTCATCTCTAAGTATTTTCCTCCCGCTAAGATCATCTCCCTTAGGAACGATATTATGAATTTTAAGCAACTTGATCACGAACATCTTGCACAATCTTGGGAGAGGATGAAATTGATGATACGAAATTGCCCTACACATGGTTTGAATTTGTGGATGATTATACAAATTATTTTATGCTGGATTGAATTTTGCTTCTAGAAATCTTTTAGGTTCGGCCGCGGGAGGCACTTTTATAGAAATTACTTTAGGAGAAACTACTAAACTCCTAGAAAATATCATGGCTAACTATTCTCAATGGCACACCGAAAGATCCACTAGTAAAAAAGTGCATGCGATTGAAGAGATTAATGTTTTGAGTGGAAAGATGGATGAACTTATGAAATTATTTGCTTATAATAGTGCTTCTTTTGATCCTAATGATATGCCTTTGTCCACTTTGATTGAGAATAATAATGAGTCTATGGATGTGAATTTTGTTGGTAGGAACAATTTTGGTAATAACACATATAGAGGTAATTTTAATCCTAGGTCGTTTCCTAGTAATCTCTCTAATAATTATGGTAATTCCTACAATAACTCTTATGGAAATTTTAGTAAGATGCCCTCTAATTTTGAGAATAGTATTAAAGAATTTATAAGTTCACAAAAGTATTTCAATGCTTTGATTGAAGGAAAATTTCTCGAGATCGATGATTTGACTAGGAACGTGGATATAATTTCTCTTGATGTTGATTATTTGAAACTTAGATCTATTGAATCTAAGCATGATATCAATGAGTCTCTCAAAGCCATAAGAATTACCATTTATGAGTGCAAAGAAAGAACCGCGAAGATGCGTGCTAAAAAGGATCGGTTTATAAAAGCGTGTTCTTCTAGTTTTCATGAGAATAATGATGAAGATCTAAAAGTGATTGATGTGACTCCTATTGAATCTTTGTTTTTCAATGTAAATCTTGATAAAGATGTGACTGGAGATGAATTAACTTTAGTTAAAAGGCGTCCCAATGATTCGGAGTTTTTAGATCTAGATGCACAAATTAATAAAAGTGGATTGGAGAGGTCAAGACTTTAAGTAGCAATGAACCCACTCTTTTGGATTTCAAGGAATTTAATTATGGTAATTATTCTTTAATAGATTGTATTTTCTTGTTGCAATCCGTGTTGAATTCTCCTCATGCTTATAATCAAAACAAAGCTTTTACTAAACATATCGTTGATGCTATGATGCAATCTTTTGAAGAAAAACTTGAATTGGAAGTTTCTATCGCTAGAAAACTTTATGATGAGTGGGAACCTACTATTAAGATTAAGATTAAGATTAAAGATTATGAGTGCCATGCTTTGTGTGATTTGGGTGCTAGCGTTTCCACGATTCCAAAAAACTTTGTGTGATGTGTTAGGTTTCTGTGAACTTGATGATTGTTCTTTAAATTTGCATCTTGCGGATTCCACCATTAAAAAACCTATGGGAAGGATTAATGATGTTCTTATTGTTGCAAATAGGAATTATGTGCCCGTAGATTTCATTGTTCTTGATATAGATTGCAATCGTACATGTCCTATTATTCTTGGCAGGCCTTTCCTTACAACGATTGGTCCAATTATTGATATGAAAGAAGGAAACATTAGATTCCAATTTCCGTTAAGGAAGGGCATGGAACACTTTCCTAGAAAGAAGATTAAATTTCCATATCAATCTATTATGAGAGACACTTATGAATTGCATACCAAAGATGACAATACCTAGATCTATTCGTGTTTTATGCCTAGCTAAGGGCGTTAAACAATAGCGATTGTTGGGAGGCAACCCAATTTTATATTTGTTCTTTGCTTTTTGTTCCAGTTAATAAATAATTCATCTAGCCTCTGGTTAGATGTGTTTTTGTGTTTTAATTAGTGTTTGTGCCAAGTTAAACCTTTAGGATAGCTTACGGTGATAGTTGTGTTGATCCTGCTGAAAAGCAGAAACTTTTGTGCCCAGTAAATAATTTCCAGAATTTTATTGAAATGTGCTTTTGATCTGATTATTTTTGCTCTGGATTGGTGCACAAATTTCCCTGGTCTTCCTAATTTTTCAGAATTTTTGGAGTTACAGAAGTATTCGATAGTTACAAATTGCTACAAACTGTTCTGTTTTTGACAGATCTTGTTTTCTATGTGTTGTTTGCTTATTTTGATGAATCTATGGGTAGTATAGGGGGGTATGAACCATGGAAAAGTTGGAATAGAGTAGATATTACATCAATATAAATAAAGAATGAGTTTTCAACAGTACCTTAAAGTGGTGATTTATTTTCTTATACTAACGGAGCTCACGAGATTTTCTGTTGAGTTTTGTGTTGTGAAGTTTTCAAGTTTTGGGTAAGGATTTGATGGATTATGGAATAAGGAGTGGTAAGAGCCTAAGCTTGGAGATGCCCAAGGCACCCCAAGGTAATATTCAAGGACAACCAAAATCCTAAGCTTGGGGATGCCCCGGAAGGCATCCCCTCTTTCGTCTTCGTCTATTGGTAAGTTTACTTGAGGCTATATTTTTATTCACCACATGTTATGTGTTTTGCTTGGAGCGTCTTGTATGATTGGAGTCTTTGCTTTTTATTTTACCACAATCATCCTTGCTGTACAGACGTTTTGAGATACACACACATGAATCATGATTTATTAGAATACTCTATGTGCTTCACTTATATCTTTTGTGCTAGACAATATTGCTCGAGTACTTCACTTATATCTTTTTAGAGCATGTCGGTGGCTTTATTTTTTAGAGATTGATGAACTCTCATGCTTCAATTGTATTATTTTGAGAGTCTTTTAAAACAACATGGTAATTTGCTTTGGCTATAAATTAAGTCCTAATATGATAGACATCCAAGAGGGATATAATAGAAACTTTCATACAAAGTGCATTGAATACTGTGAGAAGTTTGATTCTTTATAATTGTTTTGAGATGTGAAGATGGTGATATTAGAGTCATGCTAGTGAGTAGTTGTGAATTTGAGAGATACTTGTGTTAAAGTTTGTGATTCCCATAGCATGCACGTATGGTGAACCATTATGTGATGAAGTCGGAGCATGATTTATATTTTGATTGTCTTCCTTATGAGTGGCGGTCGGGGACGAGCGATGGTCTTTTTCTACCAATCTATCCCCTAGGAGCATGCGCGTAATACTTCGTTTCGAGAACTAATAGATTTTTGCAATATGTATGTGAGTTCTTTATGACTAATGTTGAGTCCATGGATTATATGCACCCTCACCCTTCCGCCACTGCTAGCCTCTCTTGTGCCGCGCAACTTTCGCCGGTACCATACACCCACCATATACCTTCCTCAAAACAGCCACCATACATACCTATTATGGCATTTCCATTGCCATTCCGAGGTATATTGCCAGGCAACTTTCCACCGTTCCGTTTATTATGACACGCTTCATCATTGTCATATTGCTTTGCATGATAATGTAGTTGACATCGTATTTGTGGCAAAGCCACCTTTCATAATTCTTTCATACATGTCACTCTCGATTCATTGCAGATCCCGTTACACCGTCGGAGGCATTCATATAGAGTCATATTTTGTTCTAACTATCGAGTTGTAATTCTTGAGTTGTAAATAAATAAAAGTGTGATGATCTTCATTATTAGAGCATTGTCCCATGTGAGGAAAGGATGATCGAGGTTATGACTCCCCCACAAGTCGGGATGAGACTACAGACAAAAAATAAAAAAAAAAGGCCAAAGAAGCCAAAGGAAAAAAAAGAAAAAGAAAAAAAAAGAAAAAATAGGAAGAAAAAAAAGAGAGAGAAGGGTCAATGTTACTATCCTCTTACCACACTTTTGCTTCAAAGTAGCACCATGATCTTCATGATAGAGAGTCTCTTATTTTGTCACTTTCATATACTAGTGGGAATTTTTCATTATAGAACTTGGCTTGTATATTCCAACGACAGGCTTCCTCAAATGCCCTAGGTCTTTATGAGCAAGCAAGTTGGATGCACACCCACTTAGTTTCTTTTTGAGCTTTCATAAACTTATAGCTCTAGTGCATCTGTTGCATGGCAATCCCGACCCACTCACATTGATATCTATTAATGGACATCTCCATAGCCTGTTGATACGCCTAGTTGATGTGAGACCATCTGCCTCTTTTTGTCTTCTCCTCAACCACCATATTCTCGTCCACCATAGTGCTATATCCATGGCTCACGCTCATGTATTGCGTGAGAAAGTTGAGAAAGTTTGAGAACATCAAAAGTATGAAACAATTGCTTGGCTTGTCATAGGGGTTGTGCATGATTTAAATATTTTGTGTGATGAAGATAGAGCATAGCCAGACTATATGATTTTGTAGGGATAGCTTTCTTTGGCCATGTTATTTTGAGAAGACATGATTGCTTTATTAGTATGTTTGAAGTATTATTGTTTTTATGTTAATATTAAAATTTTGTTTTTAATCTTACGAATCTGAACATTCATGCCACAATAAAGAGAATTACATGGATAAATATGTTAGGTAGCATTCGACATCAAAAATTCTGGTTTTATCATTTACCTACTCGAGGACGAGCAGTAATTAAACTTGGGGATGCTTGATACGTCTCTAACGTATCTATAAATTTTGATTGTTCCATACTATTATATTATTTGTTTTGGATGTTTTATATGCATTAATATGCTATTTTATATTATGTTTGGGACTAACATATTAACCTAGAGCCCAGTGCCAGATTCTATTTTTTGGCCTATTTTAGAGTTTCGCAGAAAAGGAATACCAAACGGATTCCAAACGGAATAAAACTTTCGCGATGATATTTCTTGGACCAAAAGCAAACCAGGAGACTTGGAGATGAAGTCGGAGAAGCAACGATGCGGCCACGAGGGTGGAGTGCACGCCCAAGGGGCAGGGCGCGCCCCCTACCTCGTGGGCCCCTCGGAGGTCTCCTGACCTAATTCTTTCTCCCATATATACTCTTATACCCCGAAACCATCAGGTGGAGCCACGAAAACACTTTTCCACCGCCACCACCTTCTGTACCCGTGAGATCCCATCTAGGGGCCTTTTCCGGCGTCCAGTCGGAGGGGGATTCGATCACGGAGGGTTTCTACATCAACACCATTGCCCTTCCGATGAAGCATGAGTAGTTTACCACAGACCTACGGGTCCATAGCTAGTAGCTAGATGGCTCTTCTATCTCTTTGATTCTTAATACCATGTTCTCCTCGATGTTCTTGGAGATCTATTCGATGTAATACAGTTTTGCCGTGTGTTTGCCTAGATCCGATGAATTGTGGATTTATGATCAGATTACCTATGAATATTATTTAAGTCTTCTCTGAATTCTTATATGCATGATTTGATATCTTTGCAAGTCTCTTTGAATTATCGGTTTAGTTTGGCCTACTAGATTGGTTTTTATTGCAATGGGAGAAGTGCTTAGCTTTGGGTTCAATCTTGCGGTGTCCTTTCCGAGTGACAGTAGGGGCAGCAAGGCACGTATTGTATTGTTGCCATCAAGGATAAAAAGATGGGGTTTCATCATATTGCTTGAGTTAATTCCTCTACATCATGTCATCTTACTTAATGCGTTACTTTGTTCTTCATGAACTTAATACTCTAGATGCAGGCAGGAATTGGTCGATGTGTGGAGTAATAATAGTAGATGCAGAATCATTTCGGTCTACTTGACACGGACGTGATGCCTATGTTCATGATCATTGCCTTAGATATCGTCATAATTATGTGTTCTTCTATCAATTGCTCGGCATTATCTTGTTCACCCACCGTATTATTTGCTATCTTGACAGAAGCCACACTAGTGAACCTATGGCCCCCCGGTCTCTTTTTTCCATCATATTATGTCTCTTTTCCATCTTATTAGTTTCCGATCTACTATTTTGAAATCTTTTACTTTTCAATCTATAAACCAAAAATACCAAAAATATTTACTTTACCGTTTATCTATCTCTATCAGATCTCACTTTTGCAAGTAACCGTGAAGGGATTGACAACCCCTTTATCGCGTTGGGTGCAAGTTTGTTTGATTGTTTGTGCAGGTATTCTGTGACTTGTGTGTTGTCTCCTACTGGATTGATACCTTGGTTCTCAAACTGAGGGAAATACTTACTCTACTTTCCTGCATCACCTTTTCCTCTTCAAGGAAAAAACCAACGCAAGCTCAAGAGGTAGCAGACAGTAGCTGGATAAGCTCTATTATGGTGTTCGCAAATTATCTTACTTTTCTGCCTTTATTAAAATTACATTGGACAAACTTCATAATGCTCCTAGGTAATGTATTGAGAATTACGGGAATTGGCGTATTCCTGGTCCGGGTCTAGAAAAATGGAACTCACTATATTGATGGTATCATAAGCTCGCTATATTGATAATATCAATCCGTATTGGTTTTCCAAAGCCAAGAACAAGCACCTTACTCGCTTCAATATCTGAATACAACTTAACTTTAGTTTCATTTTCTTTCTCAAAGTTTCATGTAAATAGCAATGTTTTAAATAGCGGGCTATGGAAATTAGCGGCGGGCCTCCAAATTAGCTATAGCGGGCTATTTGTGAAGACGACCATTTAGCGGCACCCTGCTCAAAAGGCTATAGCCGCTATACTGGAGCTCTATTTAAAACAATCTTAAATAGCCTTGTACCACTTCTCTGTTTTATACTCCCTCCATTCGAAATGACTTGTCGCTCAAATAGATGCATCTAGCACTAGGAATTGTAATATACCACAGTACTTTCATTGATATTTTTCCTCCTTACTAAAAAAGAGTTTCCCCTCGCTTTGTATTCCAAAGCAAACCACCATTGTACACATCGCAATGCTGGGGCGAGCAACACATCAAGCCCAAAGAAAAATAAGAAGAAATAAATGCCAATAGCGGCAGCTTGACAAAGCGCAGAAGACCCGCGACCGCTGCGCCCTCCGGAAACAAACCACCACAGCCCGAGGCTCCGATCTACCGCGAACTAAGCAGCACCTCGAAGAAGGGATGCGACGCCGATGACGCTGCTGCCCGGACAAGTCCAAGGGTTTCTCCCAGTACGCAGAGGGAGGTGCGGGATAGCTACTACCGACACCCTCCAAGAAGGGATAGTGGCACCCGACGGTGTCACCGCGTCGGAGCCAGACTAACTGGCAAGGATTTCTCCCGCACTCCAAACCCCACTGGCCAACCGAAGCCGACCAGCCAAACTACCGACCAACACCATGCGCCATCACGGGTGTGCCGCCACCTACGTCGTCTCGCTGCGAGCACCACCACGAGGCCAAGAAGACCGGAGAGACTATCCAAGCAACGGGAGTAGCAACACCAAGGCCGAGCGGGAGGGAACCACCTCCACCGACGTCGTGCGAGAGGCCCGTGCCTTCGGCACCGTCGTGGTAGCCATCCAGACACGGTAGCGGGGCATACCAGGCCACCCCTGGCCCGGCCAGGCCCGAAATGGGCCCGCTAAGCCCTACCGGTCATGCTATAGCAGGCTGGCATCGGCACCGCCAGAACCCCGCTGTTTATCGCCGCTCCCCCACCTCCCGGGAGTCACGCCGCAGACCCGTCCTAGGCCCAGTTGGGGCCCAAGGGCCCAGATCTGGGCCGAGCGCTGCCGCCAGGCCGCGCCGCTACACCATGCTATGTCTTGAGCTTGCGTTGGTTTTCCTCGAAGAGGAGAGGGTGATGCAGCAAAGTGTAGCGTAAGTATTTCCCTCAGTTTTGAGAACCAAGGTATCAATCCAGTAGGAGACTCCTCAAAAGTCCCACGCACCTACATAAACAAACTGAGAACTCGCAACCAACGCAATAAAGGGGTTGTCATCCCTTCACGGCCACTTGCGAAAGTGAGATCTAATAAAGATAGTATGATAAGATAAAATATATCTTTGGTATTTTTGATATAGATGCAAAAAGTAAAGATGCAAATAAAGTAGATTGAAAGCAAATATGATAAGAGATAGACCCGGGGGCCATAGGTTTCACTAGAGGCTTCTCTCAAGATAGCATAAGTATTACGGTGGGTGAACAAATTACTGTCGAGCAATTGATAGAAAAGCGCATAGTTATGAGATTATATAGGCATGATCATGTATATAGGCATCACGTCCATAACAAGTAGACCGATTCCTGCCTGCATCTACTACTATTACTCCACACATCGACCGACTCCTGCCTGCATCTAGAGTATTAAGTTCATAAGAATAGAGTAACGCATTAAGCAAGATGGCATGATGTAGAGAGATAAACACATGCAATATGATATAAACCCCATCTTGTTATCCTCGATGGCAACAATACAATACGTGTCTTGCAACCCTTTCTATCACCGGGTAAGAACACCGCAAGATTGAACCCAAAGCTAAGCACTTCTCCCATGGCAAGAAAGATCAATCTAGTAGGCCAAACTAAACTGATAATCCAAAGAGACTTGCAAAGATAACTCAATCATACATAAAAGAATTCAGAGAAGATTCAAATATTATTCATAGATAAACTTGATCATAAAACCACAATTCATTGGATCTTGACAAACACACCGCAAAAAGAGATTACATTGAATAGATGTCCACAAGAGAGGGGGAGAACATTGTATTGAGATCCAAAAAGAGAGAAGAAGCCATCTAGCTAATAACTATGGACCCGTAGGTCTGAGGTAAACTACTCACAACTCATCAGAGGGGCAAGGATGTTGATGTAGAGGCCCTCCATGGTTGCTTCCCCCTCCAGCAGAGTGCCGGCAAGGGCTCCAAGATGGGATCTCGCGGATACAGAAGGTTACGGCGGTGGAAATTGTGTTTCGTGGTGCTCCTGGATGTTTTCGGGGTACGTAGGTATATATAGGAGGAACAAGTACGTCGGTGGCCGCCCGAGGGGCCCATGAGACAGGGGGCGCACCCTAAAGGGGGGCGCCCTCCTATCTCGTGGGGCCCTCGGAGCTTTCTTGACTTGCACTCCAGGCTCTCCGGATCAGATTTGTCCCAAAAATAATGCTCTCGAAGGTTTCATTCTGTTTGGACTCCGTTTGATATTCCTTTTCTTCGAAATACTGAAATAGGCAAAAAAACAGCAATATGGGCTGGGCCTCCGGTTAGTAGGTTAGTCCCAAAAATGATATAAATGTGTAAAATAAAGCCCATAAACATCCAAAAGGGGTAATATAATAGCATGGAACAATCAAAAAATATAGATACGTTGGAGACGTATCAAGCATCCCCAAGCTTAATTCCTGCTCGTCCTCGAGTAGGTAAATCAAATGATAAAAAAAAGAAATTTTTGATGTGGAATGCTACCTAGCATAATTCATAATGTAATTTTCTTTATTGTGGCATGAATGTTCAGATCCAAATGAATACAAAATAAAAGTTCATATTGACATAAGAAATAGTAATACTTCAAGCATACTAATCAAAGTAATCATGTCTTCTCAAAATAACATGGCTAAAGAAAGTTATCCCTACAAAATCATATAGTCTGGCTATGCTCTATCTTCATCACACAAAGTATTTAATCATGCACAACCCCGATGACAAGCCAAGCAATTGTTTCATACTTTAATAATCTCAAACTTTTTCAACTTCCACGCAATACATGAGCGTGAGCCATGGACATAGCACTATATGTGGAATAGAAGGTAGGTTGTGAAGAAGACAAAAAGGAGAAGATAGTCTCACCTAAACTAGGCGTATCAACGAGCTATGGAGATGCCCATTAATAGATATCAAGGTGAGTGAGTAGGGATTGTCATGCAACAGATGCACTAGAGCTATAAATATATGAAAGCTCAACAAAAGAAACTAAGTGGGGTGCATCCAACTTGCTTGCTCACGAAGACCTAGGGCACTTTTGAGGAGGCCCATCACTAGAATATACAAGCCAAGTTCTATAATGAAAAATTCCCACTAGTTATATGAAAGTGACAACATATGAGACTCTCTATCATGAAGATCATGGTGCTATTTTGAAGCACAAGTGTGGAAAAAGAGGTAGTAGCATTGTCCCTTCTCTCTTTTTCTCTCATTTTATTTTTTCTTTTCTTCTTTTCCTTCTTTTTTTTTCTTTGGCCTATCTTTTTTTCTTTTTGGCCTTTCTCTTTTTTTCTTTTTTTTTTCTTTTTGTAAAGTCCGAAGTCTCATCCCGACTTGTGGGGAAATCATAGTCTTCATCATCCTTTCCTCACTAGGACAATGCTCTAATAATGAAGATCATCACACTTTATAGATTTACAATTCAAAGCTAGAACAAGATATGACTCTATATGAATGCCTCCGGCGGTGTACCGGGATATGCAATGAATCAAGAGCGACATGTATGAAAATTATGAAGGTGGCCTTGCCACAAATACAATGTCAACTACATGATCATACAACAAGCAATATGACAAAAGTAATGTGTGTCATATGAACAGAATGATGGGAAGTTGCATGACAATATATCTCGGAATGGCTATGGAAATGCCATAATAGGTAGGTATGGTGGCTGTTTTGAGGAAGGAGTATGGTGGGTGTATGGTACCGGCGAAAATTGCACGGTACAAGAGAGGCTAGCAATGGTGGAAGGGTGAAAGAGTGCGTATAATCCATGGACTCAACATTAATCAAAGGAACTCATATACTTGTTGCAAAAATTTAGAAGTCATCAAAAACCAAAGTACTACGCGCATGCTCCTAGGGGGATAGATTGGTAGGAAAAGACCATCGCTCGTCCCTGACCGCCACTCATAAGGAAGACAATCAATAAATAAAATTGTGCTCCAACTTCATCACAAAGCGGTTCACCATACGTGCATGCTACGGGAATCACAAGCTTCAACACAAGCATTCTTTAAATTCATAATCACCCAACTAGCATGACTTTAATATCACTACCTCCATATCTCAAAACAATTATCAAGCATCAAATTGATCATAGCATCCAATTCACTTTCTATGATAGTTTTTATTATACCCAACTTGGATGCTCATCATTCTAGGACCAACTTTATGATCATAGCAAATACCATGCTGTTCTAAAAGACTCTCAAAATAATATAAGTGAAGCATGAGAGACTAGCAATTTCTTCAAAATTAAGACACCACCGTGCTCTAAAAAATATAAGTGAAGCACTAGAGCAAAAACTATCAAGCTCAAAAGATATAAGTGAAGCACATAGAGTATTCTAGCAAATTCTAATCCAATAGGCTTCTCCCAAAAGGTGTGTACAGCAAGGATGATTGTGGTAAACTAAAAAGCAAAGACTAATATAATACACGACGCTCCAAGCAAAACACATATCATGTGGCAAATAAAAATATAGCTCCAAGTAAAGTTACCAATGAACGAAGACGAAAGAGGGGATGCCTTCTCGGGGCATCCCCAAGATTAGCCTTTTGGCTATTCTTGAATATCTTGGGGTGCCATGGGCATCCCCAAGCTTAGGCTCTTGCCACTCCTTATTCCATAGTCCATAAAAGCTTTACCCAAAACTTGAAAACTTCACAATACAAAACTCAACAGGAAATCTTATAAGCTCCGTTAGTGAAAGAAAACAAAACCACCACATAAGGTACTGCAATAAACTCATTCTTTATTTATATTGGTGTTAAACCTACTGTATTCCAACTTCTTTATGGTTCATAGACTGAATTACTAGCCATAGATGCATTGAAATAAGCAAACAACACACGAAAAACAGAATCTGTCAAAAACAGAACAGTCTGTAGCAATCTGTAACTAACGTAAACTTCTGGAACTCTAAAAATCCTACCAAAATAGGAAGTCCTGGACAATTTGTTTATTGAACAGCATAAAAAATAATCAACGCAAACGCATGTTCCTGTGATTTAGCAAAATTATATTGGTGCGTGCAAAGTTTCTGTTTTTCAGCAGAATCAAATCAACTATCATCGTAGGTTATCCTATAGGTTCTACTTGGCACAAACACTAATTAAAAGATAAAAACACATCTATCCAGAAGGTAGATGCAAGATTTATTACTAAACAGGAGCAAAAACAAAAAAAATAAAGAAAAATTGGGTTGCCTCCCAACTAGCGCTATTGTTTAACGCCCCTAGCTAGGCATAAAAACAAAGATAGATCTAACGAGTGCCATCTTTGGCACTAAATTCATAAGTAGCACACATGATAGATTCATAAGGTAATTTAACTTTCTTTCTTGGAAAGTGCTCCATGCCTTTCTTTAACGGAAATTGGAATCTAATATTCCCTTCCTTCATATCAATAATCACACCAATCGTTCTAAGGAAAGGTCTACCAAGAATAATAGGGCAAGAAAGATTGCAATCTATATCAAGAACGATAAAATCTACGGGCACCAAATTTCTATTTGCAACAATGAGAACATCATTGATCCTTCCCATAGGCTTTTTAATGGTGGAATCCGCAAGGTGCAACTTTAAAGAGCAATCATCAAGATCATGGAAACCCTGAATATCGCATAAAGTTTTCAGAATCGTGGAAACACTAGCACCCAAATCACACAAAGCAAAACACTCATAATCTTTAATTTTAATCTTTATAGTAGGTTCCCACTCATCATTAAGTTTTCTAGGTATAGAAAGTTCCAATTTAAGTTTTTCATCATAAGATTGCATCAAGGCATCAACAATATGTTTGGTAAAAGCTTTGTTTTGACTATAAGCATGAGGAGAATTAATAATGGACTGCAACAAGGAAATACAACCTTTTAAAGAGCAATTATCATAATCAAATTTCTTGAAATTCGAGATAGTAAGTTCAATATTATTAGAAGTTGAGGATTCTCCAATCTCACTTTTACCAAATTTAGCATCAAGATGTAAAGACTCCGAATTTTTGGGACGCCTTCTAGGCAAAGTTGATTCATCATCACTCCCATAATCATCAAAATTCATATTGCAAAACATAGATCTAATCGGAGAGGTATCAATAACTTTAAGATCCTCATCATTATTTTCATGAAGACTAGAAGAACATGCTTTTATGAAGCTTTCTTTTTTAGCACACAATCTAGCGGTTCTTTCCTTGCACTCATCTATGGAAATTCTCATTACTTTGAGAGACTCATTGATATCATGCTTAGGAGAAGAAGATCCAAGTTTAAGAGAATTAACATCAAGCGAAAGTCTATCAACGTTCCTAGCCAAATCATCAACTTTGAGAAATTTTTCTTCAAGCACGGCATTAAAATTCTTTTGAGAAATCATAAATTCTTTCACACTATTCTCAAAATCAGAGGGCATCTTATTAAAATTACCATAAGAATTATTGTATGAATTTCCATAATTATTAGAGGGATTACTAGGGAACGGTCTAGCATTAAAATTTCCTCTATAAGCATTGTTTCCAAAACTATTCCTACCAACAAAATTCACATCCATAGATTCATTATTATTCTCAATCAAGGAAGACAAAGGCATATCACTGGGATCAAGAGGAGTATTTTTAGTAGCAAACATCTTCATAAGTTCATCCATCTTTCCACTCAAAACATTGATTTCTTCTATAGCATGCACTTTTTTACTAGAAGATCTTTCGGTGTGCCATTGAGAATAATTAGCCATAATATTATCAAGCAATTTTGTAGCATCTCCTAATGTGATTTCCATAAAGGTGCCCCCTGCAGCCGAATCTAAGAGATTTCTAGAAGCAAACTTCAAACCGGCATAAAATTTTTGTATGATCATCCATAAATTCAAACCATGAGTAGGGCAATTGCGAAGCATCAATTTAATTCTTTCCCAATATTGGGCAATATGCTCATGATCAAGTTGTTTAAAATTCATAATATCGTTCCTAAGAGTGATGATCTTAGCGGGAGGAAAATACTTAGAGATAAAAGCATCTTTGCACTTGTTCCAAGAATCAATACTATTTTTAGGCAAAGACGAAAACCAAACTTTAGCACGATCTCTAAGTGAAAACGGAAATAACTTCAATTTGACAATATTGTTATCCGTATCTTTCTTCTTTTGCATATCACACAAATCAACAAAATTGTTTAGATGAGTAGCGGCATCTTCACTAGGAAGGCCGGCGAATTGATCTTTCATAACAAGATTCAACAAAGCGGTATTGATTTCACAAGACTCAACATCATTAAGAGGAGCAATCGGAGTACTAAGGAAATCATTATTATTGGTATTCGAGAAGTCACACAACTTGATATTATCTTGTGCCATGGCAACAAGTAATCCAACACACAAGCAAACAGAAAAACAGCAAGCAAAAAGAGAGGAGGAGATTGGGAAAGAGAGGGCGAATAAAACGGCAAGGGTGAAGTGGGGGAGAGGAAAATGAGAGGAAAATGGCAAATAATGTAAATGCGAGGGAGATGGGTTTGTGATGGGTACTTGGTACGTCTTGACTTGAGCGAAGACCTCCCCGACAACGGCGCCA
This sequence comes from Triticum aestivum, assembly GCF_018294505.1. Lineage (NCBI taxonomy): Eukaryota > Viridiplantae > Streptophyta > Magnoliopsida > Poales > Poaceae > Triticum > Triticum aestivum. The sequence continues at coordinate 131,425,352 of NC_057810.1, read as the reverse complement.
GAAATCCTTCTTGCTACGTCTTGAGCTTGCGTTGGTTTTCCTCGAAGAGGAGAGGGTGATGCAGCAAAGTGTAGCATAAGTATTTCCCTCAGTTTTGAGAACCAAGGTATCAATCCAGTAGGAGGCTCCTCAAAAGTTCCACGCACCTACACAAACAAACTGAGAACTCACAACCAATGCAATAAAGGGGTTGTCAATCCCTTCACGACCACTTGCGAAAGTAAGACCTAATAAAGATAGTATGATAAGATAAAATATATTTTTGGTATTTTTGATATGGATGCAAAAAGTAAAGATGCAAATAAAGTAGATTGAAAGCAAATATAATAAGAGATAGACCCAGGGGCCATAGGTTTCACTAGAGGCTTCTCTCAAGATATCATAAGTATTACGGTGGGTGAACAAATTACTATCGAGCAATTGATAGAAAAGAGCATAGTTATGAGATTATCTAGGCATGATCATGTATATAGGCATCACGTCCATAACAAGTAGACCGACTCCTGCCTGCATCTACTACTATTACTCCACACATCGACCGACTCCTGCCTGCATCTAGAGTATTAAATTCATAAGAACAGAGTAACGCATTAAGCAAGATGACATAATGTAGAGGGATAAACACATGCAATATGATATAAACCCCATCTTGTTATCCTCGATGGCAACAGTATAATACGTGTCTTGCAACCCTTTCTGTCACTGGGTAAGAACACCACAAGATTGAACACAAACCTAAGCACTTCTCCCATGGCAAGAAAGATCAATCTAGTAGGCCAAACCAAACTGATAATTCGAAGAGACTTGCAAAGATAACTCAATCATACATAAAAGAATTCAGAGAAGATTCAAATATTATTCATAGATAAACTTGATCATAAACCCACCATTCATCGGATCTCGACAAACACACCGCAAAAAGAGATTATATCGAATAGATCTCCACAAGAGAGGGGGAGAACATTGTATTGAGATCCAAAAAGAAAGAAGAAGCCATCTAGCTAATAACTGTGGACCCATAGGTCTGAGGTAAACTACTCACAACTCACCAGAGGGGCAAGGATGTTGATGTAGAGGCCCTCCGTGGTTGCTTCCCCCTCCAGCAGAGTGCCGCCAAGGGCTCCAAGATGGGATCTCGCGGATACAGAAGGTTACGGCGGTGGAAATTGTGTTTCGTGGTGCTCCTGGATGTTTTCGGGGTACGTAGGTATATATAGGAGGAAGAAGTACGTCGGTGGCCACCCGAGGGGCCCACGAGACAGGGGGGGCCTCTCGTGGGGCCCTTGGAGCTTTCTTGACTTGCACTCCAGGCTTTCCGGATCAGATTTGTTCCAAAAATAACGCTCTCGAAGGTTTCATTCCGTTTGGACTCCGTTTGATATTCCTTTTCTTCGAAATACTGAAATAGCCAAAAAAAAAAACAGCAATATGGGCTGGGCCTCCGATTAGTAGGTTAGTCCCAAAAATGATATAAATGTGTAAAATAAAGCCCATAAACATCCAAAAGGGGTAATATAATAGCATGGAACAATAAAAAATTATAGATATGTTGGAGACGTATCAGGCCACCCCACCGCCAACGACGGCGCTGCCTCTCAGCCGCCCGCCCACGCCGCGTCGAGGAACCCCGCCGCCAGACAGACCGCCGCCGCCTACGAGCACCCCCCGGTGCAGCTTCGCCCCGCGCCGGGGAACCACCGGGAGGGGAAAGTCAGGGGGCCGCCGCCACCAGCGTCCCCGGGGCGAGGCTGGCCGTGGGCGCCAGCGACAGTGGCGGGGAGGAAGGGGCACCTGGAGGAGGAGGTCGCCGCGCGGCTGGTCGCCCGCGGGGCCGACGCGGTCGCGAGAGGGGAGGGGGGGGGGGTCCGTCGACCAGGTCTGTTGTGTTCACCGTTCCTTTCTTATATTTCCCTCCTTACAAAGTAGCGTTCTTCCTCCATGCTTGTTCTTCCTATGGTGGCACGATGAACTCATTTGATGATTTCCATTGTACAGGAATCGTAATGCTACTATCCATATAAAAATACTAAACAAGATCAATTGATTGAGACCAATGAATAAATGGCACCACAATTTCTTGGCATGTGAACATAAACGTATAACAAGATATAATTGAGATGCTGCTACTTCAACTTGATGAGAGATACAATTACAAAATCTGGAACCAGAAACAATACAATGAAGGGCAAAAGATATCCAAACATACAACAAATTAATCAAGCACTCATGAACAGGTGTTGCACACTTAAACATCAAGGATAGCACTATCGATGATGACATCTGATGTACCGACTATGCCGAGGTGGGTGACCAAAGCCCAGATGAGAGTTATCAGCTCGCCGCCACGGGCGATCGCCTTCAAATGTCCATCGATGTTGTCTGATGGAGCAACATACAGGATCATCTCCGACCAAAATACAGCAAGGGCCTTCCATGCCATCTCCTCTGCTTCTTCAGTTAGCCCAATTAATTTCTCTGCAAGCCCCGCGCCATCCTTGAGCACCTCATGGTTACCTTCTGCGCTCAGCAACTCGATCAACCTCTTCCGGTACTCCAGCTCAGATGTCATCGACTCCCTAAAATCATTACCGTTGAGTACACGCTTGGCATCTTTCTTGATGGCCTTGTACAGGCTCTTGCACCATTCATCATCTTCAGGAAGTAGCTCAGGACAGTGTGCCACCAGGTAGGCGCAATACTGCGATAGGTGATTGGCAGCAGATATATGGTCAGAGTTGGACGGAGGTTGATGTGGTCGTGACCTTGCTCCAAGGATTTCTGTGGCAATGTGACACACAAGCATGATTTGGGCTGTACTTCTTTCCCCAAATTTCCAAATTATCTCGTTGTCGTCTTGTAGATGTAGGATCCTTTGGAAAGACGGCACATCACCACTGATTTCTCCTCTCTTGTAGCTGTTTCTCAATGCACTGACGATAGCAGATTTCACTGCACTTGGTGTCTTCTTATGTTGGCCTGCTAGATGAAGACGCTGAAGAAGAGCCATTGGAGTTTTCCTTGGGTGGAGCACCAAAATTGAGGACTGACTCATTTTGTCCTCCGAATTCCTTGTAAACCTGCCTTTGATCCATAGCACACAACTAATGCATCTCTGCACGGCAGCAGATTTTTGCATAGAACCATGCTTCACATATTGACATATCAATGCTACTTTAGTCCAGTTAGAGCAGATGTAAGATGCAATGTCCCTCACCTCGCCAAGCATAACCAATGCAGCAAGTATACACAATGGCATCAGATCAAAGTATAGATTTCCAAAAGATATTGTTGAACTCCCCGTTCCATCCGAAGAAATCTTGCTACAGGATACACGGCAATAAATCTGTCCTTTTGGTAGACTGGTTGAGTTGGTCACAATAATGGCCATAGTTGTTATCTCTTTCAAGACAACTAAGCAGAAACATATGCTTAGTAGTGAAATGAATATGCTCGCTGTTGAGTATATTGTGTACGTGTATATGCGTGTGTAGGGCCCACCTCCTGTTTTTCCTGTATAGTTGAGGTTGTGGCCCACCTCTGTACTTATATATACGTGCCTGGTGCACCGATCAATACATCGCGATTGCACAGCCCATAATCTGTCTCTCCACATGGTATCTATCGCAGTAAGGTCCTAACCCTAGCCGCCGCCGCCGCCGCCGCCGCCGCGCCTCCGCGCCGCCGCCGCCGCCGCCGCCGCCGTCTCCCGCCGCCGCCGCCACTAGTCGCCGCCGCCGCCGCCATACCCGAGGCCGCCGCCGCCGCTGCTAGTCACCGCCGCCGCACCCTGCCCGCCCCGCCCGCCGCCGCCGCCGCCTACTGTCCCAAGGCCGCCGCCGCCGCCGCACCGCTTCCGCCCCCGATCGCCGCCGCCGCCGCCGCCTCCCGTCCCAAGGCCGCCGCCGCCGCCGTTCTCTTCCCAACCCGCGCCACTCCCCACCCCGCGCCGCGCGCCCCCCTGTCACCCGCGCCGCGCCCTAACCCCACCACCGCCGCCACCATGAGCTCCTCCTCCTCTACCGTCTCCAACCCGTTCGCCGGTCCCGACGTCACCCTCGTCCGCGATCTCAACATCCATGAGCGCGTCCCGGTCAAGCTTGACCACACCACCGCCTCCTACTCCGCGTGGAAGCGGTATTTTTCGCTCGTGTTCCGTGAGTACCTCCTTCACGGCCACGTGGACAGCATCGTGGACTCCGCGCTCATGATCCACGACGAGGAGTGGATGATCCTCGACGCCACCATCATCCGCTGGTTCTACCTCACCATCTCCAGCGACATCTTCCACACCGTGATGAACGACGAGGACGACGCCCACGCAGTCTGGACCAAGCTCAACGGCCTCTTCACCGACAATCGGCTGCAGCGCAAGGTCCTCCTCTATGGTGAGTTTTACGGGTGCCAGCAACTTGACTCGTCCATCGATGATTTTTGCATGCGCCTCAAGAAGCTCGCCGATGAGCTCCGTGATCTGGGGGAGAAGATTGGCGACGAGCTCCTCATCAGCACCCTCTCCGGCGGCCTCAACGAGGACTTCGGGAACGCCGCCTCCAACCTCACCCTCATCCCGGAGCCCACCTTTGGCAAGGTGGTCGCGTACCTCAAGCTGGAGGAACGCCGGATGCGGGCGGCCCGGACGCGCGCCACCCACACGGCCCTTGTTGCCGGCACCCGCGGGGGTTCGGCCCCGCCGCAGCCTCGCCATACGCCGCCCCCGCAGGCGACGACCGCCTTCCCGCCGGGCTTCCCGCCCGCCCCACCAGCCCCCTTCCCGCCGCCGCAGCCGGCGGCCAATGGAGGCGTCCGTCGCGGCGGCCGCCGGGGTGGCCGCAAGCAGGGAGGCAGGGGTGGCGGTGGCGGTGCGCCCTACGGACAGCAGCCGCCGCCAGGCGGGCCGCCGCTGCTGCCCCTGACGTCTGCGCCGTCACTCCCACCGGCGCCGTGGGACCCGGCTCTCCTGGCGGCTCTCCACACCGCCCCCTCCCCGTCCAGCTACACCGGCGGAGGCGATTGGTACATGGACAGTGGCGCCACCGCTCATATGGCGGCGTACCCCGGTAACCTCCATATTGCTCACCCTGTCCACACTTCCAACCGCATCACCGTCGGTGACGGTTCTTCTCTTCCTATCACCCATATTGGACATAGATATTTTCCGTCTAACTCCACTCCTATATCCATGTCTAATATTCTTGTCTCTCCTGATCTTATTAAAAATCTTGTTTCCGTTCGTTCTCTTACACGTGAAAATCCGGTGACCGTTGAATTTGACGAATGTGGTTTTTCTGTTAAGGACGCTCACACGCGGATGGTGCTCCACCGATGTGACAGCCCCGATGAGCTCTACCCGGTTCACTCCGCCGCCTCCACTACTTCCGCCGCCCCTGTCGCTCTCGCCACCGGAGTGGATCTCTGGCACGCTCGCTTGGGTCATCCTAATCATGCCACCTTTCGCCACATACTTCGGAGTTTTTCTTTCACGTGTAATAAGAACGAGGATCACTCGTGTCATGCATGCCGCCTTGGCAAACATGCTCGTCTTCCGTTTAGGGCTTCTTCCTTTGTTGCATCGTACCCGTTTGAGTTGATTCATAGTGATGTTTGGACATCTCCTGTTGCAAGTAACACGGGCTTTCTTTATTATCTTGTTATCCTTTATGATTTTTCGCATTATGTGTGGACCTTCCCGTTGCGCCGCAAGTCGGATGTTATCTCCACTCTTGTCGGTTTCTACTCTTATGTCCGCACGCAGTTTGGCCGGCCCATTCTTGCGTTGCAGACAGACAACGGGAAGGAGTTTGACAACACCGCTGTCCGCGATCTTCTCGCCACACATGGCACGATTTTTCGTCTCACTTGCCCGTACACTTCGCAGCAGAACGGTCGTGCTGAGCGCATCCTTCGCACTCTTAATGACTGCGTTCGGACTCTTCTCTTTCATGCCAATGTGCCCCCGCGCTTTTGGCCTGACGCTCTTGCCACCGCTTCTCTTCTCATAAACATCCATCCATGTCGTACTCGCGGGAACTTTACACCTCACCACCTTCTTTTCGGTGCACCCCCCTCTTATGAAGGGCTTCGCATCTTCGGCTGCCTGTGCTACCCTAGCATCGCTGCCACTGCGCCTCATAAGCTTGCACCCCGCTCCGTCGCCTGCATCTTTCTCGGCTATCCACCTAACACTAAGGGTTACCGCTGCTACGATCCAGTCTCTCACCGTGTTTTCACCTCTCGTCGTCTCGTCACCGCCGGCCACCGGCGGCTCATCGACGACCTCGTCAGGTGGACGAGCACGCCTGGTTCGTGGACCGCCTCCGGGCTTTGGCGGTCCCCGGGCCCTACTGCCGGCGCCCTCCACGGCCGGCGCCCCGCCTTCACCCGCCGCCCCCGACTCGGGCGCCGCGGGGTCGAGCGCCTCCTCGCCGGCGCCGTCACCGGCCGCTTCACCGGCCGCCTCGACGGCCTCGCCACCGGACGCCTCGCCGGCCTCGCCGCCGGCCGCCTCGCCGGGCGCCGCGGGGTCAGGCGCCTCCTCGCCGGCCGCCTCGCCGGACGCCTCGCCTGCAGCCTCGCCGGCAGCCTCACCGGCCCCGGTGGCTCCGTCCGGCCCTGTCACCCGTGCTCGCGCCGCATTCACTGCCCGAGCCTCCGGTACTCGTGTGACGACTACGTCCTCGCCGCCTCTGCCATGGAGCCGTCACCCATTCCTGTGTCCGCCCGCGCCGCCCTACGTGATCCTCACTGGCTCGCGGCGATGCAGGAAGAGTTTGACGCTCTCCAGCGGAACCGCACCTGGACTCTGGTGCCCCGGCCTCCTCGTGCCAACGTCATCACCGGCAAGTGGGTCTTCCGTCATAAGACCCGCTCAGACGGTTCACTTGAGCGCTACAAGGCTCGCTGGGTGGTCCGCGGTTTCCGCCAGCGCGCTGGAGTTGATTTCACGAAGACGTTTGCCCCGGTTGTCAAACCGGGCACGATCCGCACTGTCCTCCAGCTCGCCGTCTCTCGCGGCTGGCCCGTTCACCAGATGGATGTCTCCAACGCCTTCCTCCACGGCCATCTTGAGGAGCAGGTGTTTTGTGAGCAACCCACCGGTTTTGTCGACGCCTCATTGCTCGGCCATGTGTGCCTGCTGTCGCGCTCTCTTTACGGGCTCAAGCAGGCACCCCGCGCCTGGTACCAGCGGATCGCCGGGTTTCTTCAGACACTGGGCTTCAGCGTCACTCGCTCGGACGCCTCACTGTTTGTCTATCGCCACGGTGACACGACTGCATACTTGCTGCTCTACGTCGACGACATCATCCTGACAGCCTCCTCCGCAGCCGTTCTTCAGCAGATCACTCTGCGGCTGCGTGACGAGTTCGCTATCAAGGACTTGGGTGCTCTCCATTACTTCCTTGGCATTGAGGTTGTTCGGCGCCCGGACGGCTTCTTTCTTCATCAACAGAAGTATGCCCATGAGCTTCTTGAGCGTGCTGGCATGCTCAACTGCCATCCGGTTGCTACTCCTGTTGACACGAAGGCCAAGGTTTCTGCTCTTGAGGGTTCGCCTGCGTCGGATGCTCCATTCTACCGGTCTATTGTCGGCGCTCTTCAGTACTTGACTCTCACCAGACCGGATCTTCAGTATGCTGTCCAGCAGGTGTGTCTCCACATGCACGCCCCTCGTGACTCTCACTGGACCCTCGTGAAGCGGATCCTTCGCTACATCCGCGGCACGATGTCCCTCGGGTTGACACTCACGGCGTCCGCTTCTTTGGAGATGGTGGCTTACTCCGATGCAGACTGGGCCGGCTGCCCCGACACTCGCCGGTCCACCTCTGGCTACTGCGTCTACCTCGGTCCTTCCCTCGTCTCGTGGTCGTCCAAGCGACAACCCACGGTTTCGCGCTCTAGCGCCGAGGCTGAGTACCGAGCTGTGGCCAACGCTGTTGCAGAGTGCACCTGGCTTCGACAGTTACTCCAGGAGCTACATCACGATGTCTCCCAGGCTACGGTTGTCTACTACGACAACGTCTCTGCGGTGTACCTCTCCGCCAACCCCGTTCATCATCGCCGGACGAAACACATCGAGCTGGACATTCACTTCGTGCGCGAGCAGGTGGCTCTTGGACGCATGCGGGTTCTCCATGTGCCGACTGCTCAGCAGTTCGCTGATGTGATGACGAAGGGACTGCCGACTTCCACCTTCGAGGAGTTTCGTTCCAGTCTCTGCGTCACTGGCGCCGCTTCGACTGCGGGGGGGGGGGGGTGTTGAGTATATTGTGTACGTGTATATGCGTGTGTAGGGCCCACCTCCTGTTTTTCCTGTATAGTTGAGGTTGTGGCCCACCTCTGTACTTATATATATGTGCCTGGTGCACCGATCAATACATCGCGATTGCACAACCCATAATCTGTCTCTCCACACTCGCGATTGGCAGCCAACTTATTGAATATGTGATTGGAAGGGGTGAATAATAATAGTCATGAAGAAAAGAAAGCTCATGTGCAATTGCTGCAAACACTCTTTCACCATCATTATCCTCAAGCAACATTTGTTGCAAGAAGTTACTGCCCTTGATGAAACCAACCTCAGTAATTGTGTACCTTGCAATTCGACAGCGTAGCAGTTTAAATAATGCAAATGAAAAGCATAGGTCTTTTAGCTGTAGTGACTTTGACCTCAGAAGTGTGTCATTTAACTGCCAGATTTTATCAAAGGTCACTAAGCCCTTGTTTGGGACTACAGGCTTTGTTGTTGTTGTTGTTGTTGTTGTTGTTGTTGTTGTTGTTGTTGTTGTTGTTGTTGTTGTTGTTGTTGTCATCAAGTCCTTGCTGTGCATATCACATGTCACTCTTTTGGATATCCCCTTTAATTTGTAGCCACAAGGCTTCTCATGTACCTTCATTGTGTGCTCTCCAGCAACTATAAGTGGAGTAGGTATATGCTCACTTTCTGACTCAGCAAGATGGTTTCCATCCTGTATCTGCTCCATGTATCCAACAATAAGGCCAGGATTGCGCCCAAAGGCTAATGATTGCTTGGCGATGTACCATGCATAACCCTTCATAAGTAATTTGGCAAATATAAAACCAAATGGTCCAAGAAGCATTATTATGCCGCGACTTTTGCCGCCGGGTGTGTTGGCGATGTATATCGCTAGGTAGGAAGTCGACACTGCTTGAATAAGTAGTGTCCTATTGGGAGGAATACTTCGACCTTCTCTACCATTAGTGGCCACTAGTGGAGTGGCATTGATACCAATATTCAGAACAAGACCCGTCCACATAAGGATGAACACAATGTGTATTCCTGCATTACATTCCCCTTTTATGAGCTCGGACTTGCCATAGTGTAGTATGCTGGTCGACCGGCCCATTCCTAAACCACTGGAGGAGACATTATCAGAGACAATGGGCAGGAACAATGTGGTGGCAGCCAGGAAGAGGAAACGGATCACTGGATTGTGGCGGTAGCGATGGCCATAGGCGCCTATCCAGACCATGAACCCCATCAAGATGCCGCCAATCACTATGAGAGCATTGACTCGCAAGATTGGCCTTCCTAGTCCTATGTTCTTAGAGAAGTACTCCAATGCATCGCTGGTGCAGGTTTGGTCTATGTTAGACATGTTGGACACGCGAGGTACCTGAATGTCAAAAGTTGTACATAATTAGTAATGAGTTTTTTTTTCTTGAGAAATTGTACGAGTTTCTTGTGTGTGAAAATAGTATGAGGTTGTTGAGAGCTAAAAACAACTCCAGTAGGTGAGGAAGAGTTGAGTGTGGACTGTGGAGTCGCTTGATCTAGACTAATTAAAATGGATTTGATACAATAATCTATCAGCGCGCACGGGCGCGCACACACACAAACTGCTAGTTTAGCCCCTGCTTTAAAAATGCTCAGTTTTGACGTAGGGGCAGTATGCCTGGGTTTTTCTTTCTCTTGTCTTTCATTTAGTCACTAGTAATGACACACTGCTGAGTTGTAACCTATGTCTAAAAAGTGCTTAGTTTGCCCTCGTGTGACATTGTTAGGATGACGAGCGAAGTTTGGAAGTCATTATGCATGGTAAGTAAACAAGGTAATACCAGTTGATCGAACTTGGAACAAAAAACAAGAGTATATATGTGATATGTTCTTGTGAATTGCGATGGCAAAATTTGTGATTTCTACTTGTGAGGCGATTCTCATATTGTGAATATTTTGAATGTCATCTGTGAACGTGCGCTGCACTGATAGTAATGTGATGTATTTGATATATATTGTGCTTGTGAACTTTTTGTCCCCTGGGCAGCTGGGGCTGCGTTGTATGGAGGCTACTACACAACTATAGTCTATAGGCTATTTAACAGGTGTTTCGTTTTTAGGTACTGAACACAATTTAAAAAAAAAATGTAAACAGAGATGGGCGCTACCCTAGCAAAGTATGGTTCGAACCGCCGCACAAGTAGAAAGCTCTATCCCAAAGGCAGTTTTTGCGGACAAAGCAATTTCATGGCAGAGTTTCCAGAACTCCGTTGGGGTAGTCGCTTTTTCCTAGGTATAGTATTAAGAAACTCAGCCCGGAGCTACCCCGCACCCCTTGGAGATGTTCATAAGATTCCTGGGGTTAGTATTTCTTCCTTAGCGAAGGCTTTCTCCACCGGGATAGTGCTCCTTATCTGTGGTGGAACACCGCTATAGAGTCTAAACCGTACCGCCACTCGTTAGAGCTTTTCTTGGTCCCGAATAGACAGACCACCGGGATTGCAATTAATTTTGTTATTACTATCTATCTGTACAATTTTTAAGAAATAGTCAACTACCAGTAACATGTGATTTATTGTACTTAGATCCCGGGTGCGCATGGATATGTAGATCACCAGTATTCTACGGACAGGTGCATGACTATATTGCTGAGGGGAGAATATCATATGGAAACCAACATTCGGTGAAAGCCGGTGAAACCACACGGGAAAGATATTTTGAACTCTTGAAAATATCTCAAAAAATATGGGATGTTTAGAGGGTAATGTTCTATTGCCATGCGAAATTCGAAATTCAAATACATTAGGGGATGTGAGCTATGAAAATAACAAAATCAGCATTGAATAGTGTCTAAGAGTACCGTCACTATTCATTGCTGATTTTTTTTTTCATATATAGCTCACATCTTGTAATTTGTTTCAACTTGAAATTTCGTGTGGCAATAAAGCATCACCCTCTTAACAACCCATATTTTTTTCAGATTTTTTTTGAAACTTTCAAACGTGGTTTTCACAAAGTTTTCTTTGAATGTTGGTTTCCATGTGATTCTCCCATTGCTGAGACTCCCCTCTCCTACAAAGCTACAATACGGATAGTACACTTCATAAAAGAAATTACCTTGTGCTAACAGCTAGGTATGCGATCAAGCGGAGACGTCTGTGCCCCCCTGGAGCTGGTCTAGCTTCGCTTAAACCTGAAACGGGCACACACAAATGGTTAGCTAATTAAACACTACTTGTTTCTGATCTTGACAGACGAGATACACAGTTAAAGCATGCTTCTAGCTACGTACCGCCAGCAGAATGAGAAGAAAGCAAGCGTGCGCCACCATGGGTTGCTCTAGCTTTAGAGGACGAACGATTGTGTGCTCCAGGAGATTGGGTTGTAGCCGTGTAGATGAGCGAGACAACGCAGTGCAGTGCGGGTTTCTTATATATAGGAGATGGGCTAACTAAGCCACTGTGAAGACGGTAAATGCGGAGGCAATTGCAGGCTGGCCTACATGTGATGTCAGTGTCTTCTTCCTATGTGCAGCTCACTAACTGTATTGTTTTTCTGACCCCGGCTGTTGCCGATGTGGTCGTGTTAACAGGGAGAAGACCCTCACATGCAAACGCAGCAGCGACAGATATAAAGACACTCACATGCACATGCAAATGCAGCCATATATCACAAAGTCAAAGAAGGCAATCACTAGTAGAAAAATGACCTAATATGAGACACATTAGTGCCGGTTTGATTTTGAGCCGGCACTAATGTGTCCATTGGTGCCGGTTTCAACGGCTAGCCGTCCGTTCTCATTAGTACCGATTCGTGGCGAACCTTTAGTATCGGTTCGTGCCACGAACCGGTACTAAAGAGGGTGGTGGCAGGGTGTTTTCAGTCTGGGGCCCGTCCAGCACCTTTAGTACCGGTTCGTGGCACGAACCGATACTAAAGGTCGACGTACATAAACCCTTCGTCCACCCGAGCCACTCTGTTCTTCCCTTTTCCCCTCACTTCCTCTGTTCTTCCCCTCTCTTCCTCGAGTTCCTCACAAATTTTGCCCAAAATTTGTCAAGATTTGAAGGCTCCCATCCATTCAAATGATCACAAAGGTTAGCAACTTTGTCCTTTCAACTCTCATTGCTAGATTCGCTCTTGCAATGCTTTGTATAGTGATTAATTTGGGAGGAATTATATTTTCTAGTATTTGATTTATATGCAATTTGAGGTCAAAAATAACACTTAGTTTGCATATGTAGGTGTGGTTTACTTAGTGCCTTCTAAATCTCCGTCGTAACCACCGTCGATCGCCCGCACCGTCCCGTCGCCGGCACCACCTTGTGGTGAGGCTCTTGTTCGTGAATGTTTTACATTACTAAATTGATGTTTGTGTGATTTGGATATATAGTTACTCGTATAATTATCTTACCCGTACGTTGTTTGTTATACATAGTGCCATGGTTTTGATATCCGTCCCCGTCGGCCCTCGTCCTTGTTATGATTCAGATGTGGTATATTCTCTTTTAAACCTAGTTGTTGCATTTCGTGTTTATGACAAATTGTGCCCATCAAGTTGACATAGATATTTTTATGTAGGAGGTATGTGAACCGGAAATTCCAACCGACCCTATTGTCGAGAGATTAAATTTAGTTGAAAGAGAAAACGAGTATTTGAAAGAAAAATTGAAAAGAATTGAGGGGGAGAAGATGGAATTGGAGTTGCATGTTGCCGATGTCGTCGATGATCACAAAATCAAGATAGAGAAAATGAGGTTGAAGATTAGAAAGATCAGAAAATATGCCATTGATAGTGTGGCTTGGTATCATTATGCTGTTGGATCAATTGTTACCTTAGTTGCAATCTTCATCGCATTTGTTGTTGCATTTAAATTCTTTAGCCAGAGAGTTATTTGTATGTTGCATTTAATTAAGTGCTGTATATGAACTTTATGTATGAACTTGTATTAATTTGGTCTATTCGGTGTTGTGTAATGAAGATGAGCCGACAATGAATGTATGATGACCAATGCTCTCCCGAGTTCATTAATGGCGTGCATACTTTTCTGCGGGCCGCTGAGGCAAACAAGCGGGCGGATGGTTTTATGCCTTGTCCATGTGCTGGCTGTAAGAATGGTCACAGTTACTCTACGTCAAGAACCATTCACGTCCACCTATTTGAGTCCGATTTCATGCCGCACTATAATGTTTGGACTAAGCACGGAGAAATAGGGGTTATGATGGAAGACAATGAAGAAGAAGAGGACGACGACGACTATCCTGGCCATGGGTTCCCTAAATACGATGATACGACAATGGGGGAAGAAGCTGAGCCGGCAATGCGGGAAGAAGCTGAAGAAGAGGCATCAGATGAGCCCGCTGATGATCTAGGTCGGGCCATTGCCGATGCAAAGAGAAACTACGCAAGTGATCTGGAGAGGACGAAGTTGCAGCGCATGTTAGAGGATCACACGAAATTGTTGTACCCGAATTGCGAAGCTGACAAAAAAAAGTTGGCACCACACTTGAATTGCTGCAATGGAAGGCAGAGAATGGTGTATCTGACAGGGGATTTGGAAAGTTGCTGGTAATGATAAAGAATATGCTTCCAAAGGACAACGAATTGCCCGAGAGTACGTATGAAGCAAAGAAGGCTGTCTGCCCTCTAGGGTTAGAGGTGCAAAAGATACATGCATGCCCTAATGACTGCATCCTCTACCGCGATGAGTACGAGGATTTGAATGCTTGCCCGGTATGCGGCGCATTGCGTTATAAGATCAGTCGCGATGACCTTGGTGATGTCGAGGGCAAGCGCCCCAGGAAGAAGATTCCTGCCAAGGTGATGTGGTATGCTCCTATAATACCACGGTTGAAACATTTGTTTCAAAACAAAGAGTATGCGAAGGCGATGCGGTGGCACGCAGAAGACCGTAAGAAAGACGGAAAGTTGAGAGTACCCGCTGACGGTTCGCAGTGGAGAAAAATCGAGAGAAAGTACTGGGAGGAGTTTGCAGGTGATCCAAAGAACGTATGGTTTGGTCTAAGCGCAGATGGCATTAATCCTTTTGGGGAGCAGAGCAGCAACCATAGCACGTGGCATGTGACTCTATATTTGTATAACCTTCCTACTTGGTTGTGCATAAAGCGGAAGTTCATTATGATGCCAGTGCTCATCCAAGGCCCTAAGCAACCCGGCAATGACATCGATGTGTACCTAAGGCCATTAGTTGAAGAACTATTACAGCCGTGGAATGGAACAGGTGTACATGCGTGGGATGAGCACGGACAGGAAGAATTTGACCTAAAGGCGTTGTTGTTCGTGACCATCAATGATTGTCCTGCTCTCAGTAACCTTTCAGGACAGACAAACAAGGGATACCGTGGATGCACGCACTGTTTGGATGATACCGACAGTATATATTTGGATAGTTGTAGGAAGAATGTGTACCTGGGACATCGTCGATTTCTTCCGACAAGGCATCCCGTAAGAAAGAAAGGCAAGCATTTCAAACATGAGGCGGATCACCGAACGAAGCCTCGCCACCGTACTGGTGCTGATGTACATGATATGGTCAAGGATTTGGAGGTAATCTTTGGAAAGGGTCCTGGCGGAAAACCTGTTCCGAAGGACGCTGACGGACGCGCACCCATGTGGAAGAAGAAATCTATATTTTGGGACCTGCCATATTGGAAAGACCTAGAGGTCCGCTCCGCATTCGACGTGATGCACATGACGAAGAATCTTTGCGTGACCCTGCTTGGCTTTTTGGGCGTGTATGAGAAGACAAAAGATACACTAGAGGCACGGAAGGACCAGCAACGTATGCACGGAAAAGATGTCATACATCAGGGTCAGGCCAGCTACGCTCTTACCAAAGAAGAGAAGGAAATCTTCTTCGAATGCCTGCTCTGCATGAAGGTACCGTCTGGCTTCTCGTCGAATATAAAGGGAATAATAAATATGGCAGAGAAAAAGTTCCAGAACCTAAAGTCTCATGACTGCCACGTGATTATGATGCAACTCCTTCCGGTTGCATTGAGGGGGCTTCTACCAGAAAACGTTCGATTAGCCATTGTGAAGCTATGTGCATTCCTCAATGCAATCTCTCAGAAGGTAATCGATCCAGAAATCATACCAAGGTTACAGAATGATTTGGTGCAATGTCTTGTCAGTTTCGAGTTGGTGTTCCCACCATCCTTCTTCAACATCATGACGCACGTCCTAGTTCACCTTTGCGAAGAGATTAACGTTTTGGGTCCTGTATTTCTACACAATATGTTCCCCTTTGAAAGGTTCATGGGAGTCTTGAAGAAATATGTTCATAACCGTGCGAGGCCAGAAGGAAGCATCTTGAAGGGCCATGAAAATGAGGAGGTCATTGAGTTTTGTATTGACTTCATTCCTGGCGTTAAGCCGATTGGTGTTCCTGAATCGCGGCATAAGGGCAGACTAGAAGGAAAAGGCACGCTAGGAGGGCATCAAATAATATGTATGGACGGGCATTCTCTCACTGAAGCACACTACACAGTTCTACAGAATTCCGCCTTGGTGGCTCCGTATATGGAGGAACACAAGAATTTTCCACAGTCCAAACACCCGGAGAAGTCTGACGACTGGATTACACGCGAACAAAGGAGGACTTTCGCCGGTTGGTTGCAGAAACGTGCCCTGAATGATGGCGATATTCAAAATGACATGTACTCGCTGTCTCAGTTACCATCTTCGAATATAATGACTTTCATAGGGTACCAGATAAATGGGAATACATTTTACACGATCGCCCAAGATAAGAAGAGCACCAACCAAAACAGTGGTGTCCGCTTTGATGCAACAACCAACACGGGAAAGGAAACATATTATGGTTACATAGAGGACATATGGGAACTTAACTATGGATCAGGTGATTTGAAGGTCCCTTTGTTTCGGTGCAAATGGGTCAATATGACACGAGGCGGGGTAACGAAAGACCCGCAGTATGGAATAACAACAGTGGATCTCAATAATCTTGCGTATGCAGAGGAACTATTCGTCCTAGCCAATGATGTGGCGTAGGTTTTTTATGTGAAAGACATGTCTACCAGGCCGAGAAAAAGAAAAGATAAGGAAGTGAATGGATCATACGACGAGCCAAAGCGCCACATAGTTCTTTCAGGAAAAAGAAACATCGTGGGAGTGGATGACAAGACAGACATGTCAGAAAATTATGAAAAGTTTGATGAAATTGCTCCATTCACAGTGAATATTGACCCGAGCATCCAGTTAAATGATGAAGATTTTCCATGGCTACGGCGCAAAGGGACACACGCGAAGAAAAAGTTTCACACCCAAAGATCTGGGATGCAATCGGCTTCACTATTATCACTTTCTTCTGTGTTTCACACCCAGGAGGGAATGTCTATAATAGTTAGGGTAGTTATGTGTTTTGGCATTTGAAATGTGAAGAAATTTTATGTGCAAACAAATTCTTTTCATGCATTTACTAATTTTTTCCAGCTAAATGACCCTGAAATTGAAAAGCATTTCAAATGAACTCAGAAATGGTTGAAAGTTGGCATGGTATCATAATTTCATACAAATAGCATGTGCAAGAAAGTAGAGAGGGTTACGGCAAAAACTGGATGCACTTTGTGTACAGAATCGACAATCTCTTTCGAAGTATCAGGGTTTCCGACGAAAACTGAACTGTTACAAAGGCATTTCATTTTTTAAATAACCTAAGCATTACCAAATTGAATATAATGATAAAACACACTAATATTAAACATAAAAAAAAAGAATCACTGAAAAAACTTTTTTCAAAGTTAAGTTATTCACAAACTAGTGATTCACACAAATTTCAAATTCAAATTTCAAATTCACCCGGTACTAAAGGGTGTGCGCTTCCCGCCACTTGGCCTGGCCAAAACAGACCTTTAGTACCGGTTGGTGGCTCCAACCGGTACTAAAGGTCCATCCTATATATACAACACTTGAAAAAATTCAGTTTCCCTCTGTTTCCTCCCTCCGTCGCGCCGCCCTGCCCCGATCGACGCCGTCCCCGTCGACGTCGCCGCCCCCGCCCCTCGTCGCCTACCCCGGCCGTCCCCGCCCCTCGTTGCCGCCCCCGTCGATGTCGCCGCCCCGGCCGTCCCCGTCCCCGTCGTCCCCGTCGCCGCTCCCCGCCGGCGCCCCGCCCCGTTCTCGCCGCCCCGTCCCGTCGCCACGGCCGCCCCGCCCTGTCGTCGCCGCCCCGTCCCGTCGCCCCGTCGTCGCCGCCCCGTCCCGTCGCCCCGTCGTTGCCGCCCCGTCGTCGCCTCGCTGGTGAGCTCGCCCCGGCCGCCATGTCCACACACACACACATGTACACTACACACACACACACACACTACACACACACACACATTAGTTTGTTTGTTATAATTTTTTTCTGTTTTTTAGTTATAGAAATGTTAGAAATTATTCTGTTTTTTAGTTATATAAATATTAGAAATGTTAGTTATAAAGAAATGTTATAAATGTTTTCTGTTTTTTAGTTATAGAATATTTATAGAAATGTTAGCAATTTTTCTGTTTTTTAGTTATATAAATATTAATTGTTATGGAAATGTTAGTTATATAATCAAGAAATTTTAGAATTAGTTTTAGTTAGATGAATTAGATTAATGTCAAATTGTTAGAATTTGCATATATATAGAATTTTAGTTATCACAATCCAATCATTTAAAAAATGTTACTTTTTGCGGGCATATAGTATTTGTTCTCGACGATATGCCCAGCCCGCATCCTCGCCGTCGACCCGTTCGCGAGGACGTCCTGCTTCAGGGGACCCATGTCCGGGACAGGGCTCCGCCGGGATGGCACTGGGAGGTGCTACCTGGAGGGGCGCGCCGCTTGGTGAGGAACCCGACCTCGGGTCCCGTCGTCGACCCTGATCTTCTTTGGTGGCGTTCGCGTGGGCCACATTCGGTGCAGAGGCAGCCTGTGACGCCCGGGTAATTAGGCTACAGTAATCCCATGTTAACGATGCCATGTCACCTCGGTTACTATTGCTAACCTCGTGATAGATCGAAACCGATTCGAATTCAATCTCAAAATCAATCAAACAATAAAAGTTTTCAAATATTAAAACTAAAATGTTCGGAGTGATCCAACTAATGCATAAGTAATTATGGTGGAGAAACCTAAATTTAATAAAATGTTTAAGTGTTCAAAATAATTAAAACTGTAGGTTAAATAAGAAAATAAATGCATTTTGAATTTTTATAAAGTATTAAACTATTTTAGTTGGGATAAGAATTGTTGTGGCAGTACTTTATTTAAAAGTACCAATTTAGGTGTTAGTGATAATTTTTACTAAGGCTAAAATAAAATGTAACTAAAATAAAATAGGAAAGAATAGATAAATAAAAAGGAAATAAAACTAAGCCCAAACAAAAAGGAACCCCCCCCCCCCCGCGCTGGGCCTTAGCCCAACTGGCCATCCAACCAGACCGGCCCAAACCCCCCTCCATATCCCCTCCGGGGGAAACCCTAACTCCCGACCGCACACATCCACCCCCCCACTCCCACGTCGCTCTCTCCCCCTCCTCGATCCAGATCTGGATCGGGGGAACGAACCCACGACGCCCCCACCCTGTCGAAGCCACCGCCCCGGATCACCGTCGCCTACCGTCGCCGTTGCCTCCTCGCCCTCCTCTCCCTCGCGCGACACCACGTGAAGCCGTGGCCATGCCTCATCGCCACCCCGCCGCCACCGCCAGAGGACCTCGCCGGAGCTCCCTCGCCGGTTTGCTTCCTGCTCCTCGCCGGCCTGCCTCCACTTCGTCCACGTCGTCCCCGACGACCTCCTCGCCCCCCACTGCCTTGTGCCATGCAACCCCTTGTGAGGCCCCCTCCTTCCCCTTTTCCCTGCGGTCACCGTCGCGCGCTCGCGCTCGCCACGCGCCGGCCACGTCTACTCGCGCCCTGCCTTGCTGAGGCCTCGTTGGCCGCATCTCGGCTATGCCCTGTGTGTGCACCGCCCGTGCCTCCCACTCGCCGGCCTCGGCGCCCGCCCGTGCGAGCCCCGCCACTGCTCCCCTCATCCTACCCTGCAACTGATGCTACCCGTTGCTGCTGTGGCTACCGCAGCCCCTGCCGTCGCCCGCTCCCGCTCCGGTCGGCGCCCCATGGCCCCGTGCCTCGGTGAGCCTCGTCTCCGCCCTTCCCTCCTCCCGCGGCCGCGCCACTGGCCGCGTCGGCGCCACCCCTCGCCTCCGCCCGCCGTGGCCCCGGTTGGTCGCGCCGGCGTGCCGCGCCGTTGGTGCCCCGGCAGCCTCGTCCCGCCCTGCGGGTGAGTGCTCGCTCGGGTGCGCCCACACCCGCATGCCCCTGGGCATGCGCCCGAACGGGGCGCGCCCGTAACTCGTCGCCCGCGCCCTATATGGCCCTGTGGGCATATGACATATGGGCCCCACGCCCCTTTTATTAAAACAAAAAAGAATTTAAAAATAATAATAAAAATATTAATTAATTAATTGATTAACTAAATTAATTAACTTAATTAATCATTTTAGATTAATCTAATCATTAATTAACCTAATTAACTGTTAGGTTAGTTAACAGTCAATGACAGCTGGGACCCACATGTCAGTTTGACCAGTCAACACCTCTATGGACTGCTGACGTCATGCTGACGTCGTCTTGCGCTATTCTGGATAATGTTAGTTTAAATTAATTAAATAAATTCTAAAATGATTTAAAACTATAGAAAATCATATAAAATAAATCGTAGCTCAGATGAAAATGCTTTCTACATGAAAGTTGCTCAGAACGACGAGACGAACCCGGATACGCAGCCCGTTCATCCGCCACGCACTCCTAACATATCAAACTCGCAACTTTCCCCCTCCGACTCCTCTGCCCGAAAACGCGAAACACCGGGGATACTTTCCCGGTTGTTTCCCCCTTCATCGGTATAACCTCATACCGCGTTAGGGCATGCCTAGCATCACGCTTTGCTTTGACATGCATCGTTACGCATCTGTTTGCATGGTATTCATTGTTTCTTCCCCCCTCTTCTCTCGCTAGACACCGAGACCGACGCCGCTGCTACTCAGTACGACTACGGTGTTGACGACCCCTCTCTCTTGCCAGAGCAACCAGGCAAGCCCCCCCTTGATCACCAGATATCGCCTATTCTTCTCTATACTGCTTGCATTAGAGTAGTATAGCATGTTACTTTTCGGTTACTCCTATTCTGATGCATAGCCTGTCATTGTTGCTACAGTCATTGATACCTTACCCGCAATCCTAAATGCTTAGTATAGGATGCTAGTTTTCCATCATTGGCCCTACATTCTTGTCAGTCTGCCTTGCTATACTATTGGGCCGTGATCACTCGGGAGGTGATCACGGGTATACACTATACATATATATATACTACAGATGGTGACTAAAGTCGGGTCAGCTCGATGAGTACCCGCAAGTGATTCTGATGAGGGGGCTGAAAGGACAGGTGGCTCCATCCCGGTAGAGGTGGGCCTGGGTTCCCGACGGCCCCCGACTGTTACTTTGTGGTGGAGCGACAGGGCAGGTTGAGACCACCTAGGAGACAGGTGGGCCTGGCCCTGTTCGGCGTTCGCGGATACTTAACACGCTTAACGAGATCTTGGTATTTGATCTGAGTCTGGCCATTTGGTCTATACGCACTAACCATCTACCCGGGAGTAGTTATGGGTATCCCGGCGTCGTGGTATCAGCCGAAGCCTTCGTGATGTCAGCGACTGAGCGGCGCGCGCCGGGTTGGACTGCATTAACGCAACTTCCTTTGTAATGGAGGTTGCTAGGTCTGCTCTCCGGCCGCCCATGCAACATGCAGGTGTGCAATGGGCGATGGGCCCAGACCCCTGCGCGCATAGGATTTAGACCGGCGTGCTGACCTCTCTGTTGTGCCTAGGTGGGGCTGCGACGTGTTGATCTTCCGAGGCCGGGCATGACCCAGGAAAGTGTGTCCGGACAAATGGAATCGAGCGTGTTGGGTTATGTGGTGCACCCCTGCAGGGAAGTTAATCTATTTGAATAGCCGTGATCTTCGGTAACAGGACGACTTGGAGTTGTACCTTGACCTTATGACAACTAGAACCGGATACTTAATAAAACACACCCTTCCAAGTTCCATAGACAACCCGATGATCGCTTTTCCACATAGCGACGAGGGGAGGATCGCCGGGTAGGATTATGCTATGCGATGCTACTGGAGATGCTACTTGGAGATGCTACTTGGAGGACTTCAATCTACTCTCTTCTACATGCTGCAAGACGGAGGCTGCCAGAAGCGTAGTCTTTGACAGGATTAGCTATCCCCCTCTTATTCTGGCATTCTGCAGTTCAGTCCACCGATATGGCCCTTTACACATATACCCATGCATATGTAGTGTAGCTCCTTGCTTGCGAGTACTTTGGATGAGTACTCACGGTTGCTTTTCTCCCTCTTTTCCCTTTCCCTTCTACCTAGTTGTCGCAACCAGATGCTGGAGCCCTGGAGCCAGACGCCACCGTCGACGATGATTCCTACTACACTGGAGGTGCCTACTACTACGTGCAGGCCGCTGACGACGACCAAGAGTAGTTAGGAGGATCCCAGGCAGGAGGCCTGTGCCTCTTTCGATCTGTATCCCAGTTTGTGCTAGCCATCTTATGGCAACTTGGTTGACCTATGTCTGTACTCAGATATTGTTGCTTCCGCTGACTCATCTATGATCGAGAACTTGTATTCGAGCCCTCGAGGCCCCTGGCTTGTATTATGATGCTTGTATGACTTATTTATGTTTTAGAGTTGTGTTGTGATATCTTCCCGTGAGTCCCTGATCTTGATCGTACACGTTTGCGTGTATGATTAGTGTACGATTGAATCAGGGGCGTCACACAGCCGGCCCCGCCGGAGGTGGTGCGTCACTGTGTTAGGGAGGAAGACGAGCACGCCCATCGCTACATGGCTGCTATGGACGACGTCAGGTTCTCCACTACTTGGCGGGTTCTTTGGGCAGATGACCGGAGATATGATCCTGTGATGGTTCCTTCTCTTTGGGTGTGCAATGCCCGCGCCCCAGGAACCGCGAGTGGTGCCCTAGATTCTTCTGTAGTACTCGATCTTTATTAGGTACCTAGCCAGTGATGTATTCGATATATAATATTTGAGACAACGTATTCGAGATTATATATATTAAGACGATGATGTATTCGAGATTATATATTCGAGACGATGTATTCGAGATTCAGTTTTTCCTTATTGATTAATTGCATCCCTGCATTGTAATTTGAATACTAAATTGTTTTATATTTCTTCTGTATTAGTAAAGTAAAAGCTATGGCAGACAATACCGGCAGAGAGAGAGAAGAGGAATTGTTCGACATCATACGCAGCCCTCACAGGCTGGATGATCTGAATGAAGCAGATGACGGCTCCCAATATCTGAACAATACCGGAGAGGGTGATGAAAAGATATTCGATCTCGACGACCGAGCTGACGAAGTCATGAACTATGATTATGATTATGATGACACAGACAATGTTTGTGATGACACAGACAATGCTGGTCTTCAAATAACAAAGACTACCGGCGAGGTATATTTATATAAGCATGCATCATGGTGATCATCACATGTTTTTTTATTGAAGATATATTAACGAATCGATCTTTCTTCTTTCAGCCCTCCGGATCGAGCAAATCTGCTTCAAATCTGCTTCTACAGACAGCAAGACAAAGCGAGGCCCGGGCAGATTGTTGAAGGATGGTGTAAAGTACCACATCGAATCCACCAAACTTAGTGGCAAACCCCTCACGCCTAAGAACGTTGCGTAAAAGTGGACTCGTCAGTGCGGAGTTCTTGTGAAGGACAAACTGCCGATCTCCATTCAAGAATGGAAAGAGCCAAAGACTAAACCTCCAGGTGTTACTTGCGTCGACGACAGAGCCAAAAAAGACCTTTTGAAATCTCTGATGGTACATTTCACCCTACCAGATCATTTCACTGAAGCAGATGTGGAGAAAGTCAAGGCCGCTGCTCTTAAGAAGATGGCAATTGCATTCAACACCCACAAGAAAACTATATGGACCAACTACCTCGCTAATGAAAGGAAGACTCCAGATTTCAAGGGAACACTGGAGAAGCAAAGAGAGCACTGGGACGATTTCGTGACCTTCAAAGATTCAGAATTATCTAAGGAACGGTCGATGAAAAACAAGGCAAATGTCGCAAGAAAGACGCAGTTCCATAGGCTGGGTCCAGGTGGCTACGCGGTGGGATTGCCTAAGTGGGATAAGTCTGAGCAAGAGATGGAGGATGCAGGAGTCACTCCGGTTACTAGGAACTGGCCCCCAGGTGCAGAACTTGGTTCTATGCGCATGGGGGAGCGTTGGACCCGAAGACAGGCGAAGTTTCACGGAAGGCAAGTCTAAAAGGAGCCGAACAAAAGATAATTGACGCAATAGAAGAAGCTCGAAGGGGGGTGTTCACGCCCAACAGAGAGAACGACGAGCTTACGCGTGTCCTGGGAAATCCTGAACACCTGGGAAGAACACGAGGCAAGGGCGTTATTCCCTGGTATGAGGGCTTTTCAGAATGGAACGAGGACTACAGGACCCGTGCAAGAAGGAAGAAGGAGGAGGAGAAGAAAAGGAAGCTGGAGGAGGAGCAGAGGAAGCAGGACGCAGAACGCCTTCAAGGCCTAGAAGCAAGCCACGCGGACCTGGCACTCAAATTCCAGCAGCAGCAGCAGCAGATCGACTCACTTAGCCAGGAAAGGGGGTCTCAGCAGCGGCAGCAGCAAGCGGATGATCGTCCAGCATTGGATAGCACCGTCCCATCCATGCCGAGAAGCAGCGTTGGTTCTGCCCCGGGCGACACACTGCTGGATACATACCCTGTGGATGACATCATAGAGAACACTAACTGTGAGCTACACTCCAAAATGAAGAACATATCCATGAAGGTGGCGGACGGTGTTGCTTTTCCAGTTACCCTCGAAGCAACCTACCATTGCATCCCGATTCCAGAGGGCTATGCTCGTGTCATGGTTGATGAAGTGGTGGACCCATATTCGGGGATAACGCTTGACATTCCTGGAGGTGAAGACGAGCGCACACTGGGAGAGGCCATACATCGTATCATCCTATGGAGAAAGGATTGCGTCATCTTTCGAAGTCCACCGACACCGCGTCGTCTGCCGACTCCTCCTCGAAGTCCGCCACCGAGTCAACAGACTCCCGCTCCTCCAAGTCCACGAACGCGTGAGACGACTCCTCCTTGAAGTCCACCACCTCCTCCAAGTCCCCGAACGCATGAGCTGACTCCTCCGGCTTCAAGTCCGGCACAACATCATGCCACCTCTCCGGTTTCAAGTCCGGCATCGTGTCAGGCCACACCTCCTGCTTCAAGTCCGACACATCGTCACGCCACTTCTCCTGGTCCAACTCCACGTCAGCCGTCTCTGCCGTCTCAGCAATCGCAGAAGAGACATGCCACAGCTTTGGTGCGTAGCGGTACGAGTCGAGGTAGTTCAGGAAGTACAGGCGGAGGCAAGCGATATAAATATGGTCCAAGCCTCGCTCCTCTTCCTCAGAGGCCTTACGACATGACTAAGGAGCAAAACATAGCCATAGTGCAAGCCCAAGTGGACGCTCATTTTGGACCAAAACCGGCACCGCCGCCAAAGGAGAAAGTGCCTGAGAAAGTAATTGACCACTTCATTCGTATGGCTAGAGAACCATCTCCCAAGCCTGGTGACTCAGACTATGAGCGCCAAATCAGGAAGGCACATCGAGCACGACTACAGAAGGAAGCGAGCTCAAGCTCGATCCAACAAGCAGCTGGCAAAAAATGCGGGAAAACCATTCCCCAGTTGGGAGAACAAGCGGCGCAAGCGATCCCCCCGCTTGTTGTGCCAACAACACATGAGAGGAGTAGTACGCGCGCCAAATATTATTGTGGGCAAACTGTTAGCGTTCCCCAGCATGGCGATGTGATAATAACATAGGATGATATAATGCAGGCTCAAATGCTCAATATCTCTGTTGGACAACTCCTCGAAATCGAGCCCATGCCTACGCTTAAAGAATCAAAAATAGCATGACAATATGTCTGGGGCAAACCTTTGGTCCATTCAGACAAGGTCAAGGACCTCCCAACGAGAATGTATCAATTGCATCAATGGTACATGAACATTACCAAGATTTCCAATCGAGAGTCCCTCATGGTGAATGTCAAGCATGAGCATTATTACCATGAGAAAGCTCTGACCATTGAGTATCCAGAACTATTTCAGTTATACAATCAAGACGCACTCGACAAGTCTATCGTCAGTTGCTATTGTCTGTAAGTGATTTCTTTCTGTAATTTAAGTCTGAAGCTAGTTATGTAGTGATAATTTTGATCAATCATTACATATAATTATCCTCACTATATTCTTTTTCTGTGGTATTATATGCAGGATGAAGATGTATAAAATGAAAAAAGCTGGACGCTATGGCGTTGGGTTCATTGACCCAAATACCATTAATCAGGACATATGGGAGATTGAACATTGTCAAGCTGCTGTAGAGGAAAGCATGCTAGAGTTCTTGAAGCGCCTCAATACCAATGAAGATATACTACTTCCTTACAACTTCCCGTGAGTCACACTGTCTTGTACTACAAATTCTGTTTTTACTTACTAGCTAGCTAGATGTTAATAATTAAGTGTATACGGTTTATGGTAGTTCATTAATTTTATGCACATGCCCGCTTAATTAAGACATGCAAACGTGTGCGTATGCAGTTGGCACTGGGTCTTGTTAGACATTAAAGTTGAGGAAGGAAAAGTTGAATTACTGGACTCACTAACTAAAGAAGATAAAGACTACACCATCGTGAAGGGGATAGTCAACAGGTAATTTCAATCATTATTAACTATATCTCGACCTATTAATTATTAGTTCATCGTTTCCTGATATGAACTATTTAATAACCCCTTTATTAATTTTCTTTGCCGGCGGGCAGGGCATGGGCAAAGTTCATCAAGGTGACTCCAGGCACGTGACCAAAAAAGTTGTTTTGGCATCGACCCTTGGTAAGTAATTAAGTAGTACTAGCTAGCTACCATCTCTTTAATTCTTGTTTCAATATCATTAATTAATTATCATGCTTGATTAATCATTATCTGATTCAATTCCATTCTCGTAAAGGCCCTGAAGCAGGCGTCGGGGAATAATCTGTGTGCATACTATGTTTGCGAGAACATTCACATGATGACGTGCGAAAGGAGCAGATCTGATAGACAGGACTGGGTACGTTTGTCAGAACACTATTCACACCATTATCGATATCTAATCACACAATTAACACACATGCATATTGATCTCCTTCTTAACAGTTCAGATCGGTGCGGGATAAGCTCCTACCATCAGACCGCATACTAGCACTTCAAGAGGAAATAGCCGGATTTTTGCTCGACCAGGTCATAGATCCCAAAGGAGAATACTATTACCCGCTACCGCCCCCATGAACCGCTTGTCATCGTGCTCCGGAGGCACCAAAGGCAACATATGTACGAGAAATTGTATATGTATATACATGTGTATGTGTGAATAATTAATGGTGTTGGTTTGTGAGACATTTGATGATATATATATATATATATATATATATATATATATATATATGCGGTTCTACGTACGAGAAAATCTATTTATATATATGCATAACGTGTACAATTTGTAGTATCGTGAAATAACAGCAAACAAAAAAAATTGAATGGAAAATAAATCAAACCCCCCCCCCCCAAATATTTAGTACCGGTTAGTGTTACCAACCGGTACTAATGCCCTACGCGCACCCCGGGCCTGGCTCGTGCCACGTGGTGGCACTTTAGCGCCGGTTCGTGATGAACCGGCACTAAAGAGTGGGGACTAAAAGTCCCCACTCTTTAGTGCCGGTTGGCAAACCGGCACTAAAGGCCGTTACGAACCGGCACTAAAGCCCGGTTCTGCACTAGTGAATACTAAATAAATATATAACAGGACCTCAACATCAAACAGCCAGGCTCAGAAAAACAACTCGGTTAGAGCATATCTGCAGCTGGAATAAGCAAATCTGGCCCCTCAAACATCCGTGGGCACGTCCATAACATAGCAAATCCTCAAATTCATACAATTGCATGCAACATAAACCTAATATAAATCTTTGCCCGTGCTCATTCGCCCCCCAAGTCCTTGTTCCCATCTGTGTCCATGTCCTACGACCATGAGACTTGTGAAGTGAAGGTCCGGTCGCTGGCGAGGTAGATTAAGACATGGGACACGGAGTAGCCCACATGGGACACGAGGTGCCGCCGTCGGCCCTACTCTTCCTCGTCGGAGCCTATGGCCTGGACGTTGCTGGTTAAGGTCAGGTCCATGATAGACCCCTCATGGTCGGAGCCCGACACCTCCACAACATGGTTGCAGTGCCAGGGGTGTCGGTCACCCGTAGCGGCTCCGCGGCGCCATGCGACTCCGCCGCCGTGGCCTCAGCTGTGAGGGCTGCAGCAGCATCCCGCGCCCTCTGCCTAGCATGGTGGGCACACCACACCATAACACCGGATGGGCCATGATGCATGGCGCCGTTTACCTTCAACTTGGAGCCTGATGCCGGGGGGAAGACGCGCCACCAAAGGGGTTGCGCCACGGCCGCGGCGTTGGGGCACTAGACGGACTACACCGCACCCGACAAGGCAGCAGTCACACGCCTCTCGCCACCAGGCCCATCGGATCCAAGCGCCATTTGCACGGACGCAATGGATTTCTGTCGGGTCGAGTCTGACCGTGGTCGGGTGGACTCCTCCCAGCGGCGGAGAGTCTTGCAGATGGTTGTCTCCTCCTTGGGCCTGCATGGGACGAGGTCTCAGCCCACAGATAGGGAGATGTCATATTCGGATCCGCTGCCCGTCATGTCGGACAAGGCGGAGATCGTCAGAACGAAGCTTGGGGGCGGAGTGGTGTGGAGTGGAGTGGCTAGGGTCTGGCATGGGATGCAGATTCGGGATGAGGACGAGTATATGTGGGGACGGGAGGGCCAGTGTGGGCCGGATCTGACGTGGCGGACGCCCTAGACACATCCGGGCCTCCTCATATCCGCCCCAGGTTTGAGCTGGATATGAGGAGTGCCGGTCAACCCAGATGTATAGGGCCGGTTTGAGGCACCTGAATGGGTCAGGTTTTTGTGACCGGTCACTGACCGAGCCGTCTGCCCGGACGTATAAGGAGCATTTGAGGAGTCCGGCTATAGATGCTCGAGAAATTTGCTTTGTCAACCCAAAATTTCACTTTCTTTCTACCGTGATGATGTAAAACCTTTTTATAATGAAGATGTTGGGAAAACAGTTTTCATAGTTGCTCTATAATTTGGTAGACTATTTTGTTTTTTAATGATTTGATAGAAATATACTAAGTCTTGAATAAAACATCAAGCACGTTAAAAAAGTATATATCAAAGCATGCCAACAAAGTTCTTTGGCTAACTTTTATTTGATGACACAAATTTGGATGATCCTTTTGAAGCAAGAATGAAATAATAGGGGGATTATTCCAACTGCATGTAGGCTAAATATACCGGTAATCTGAATGCACTTAGTCCATAAGAATATCAATTCCAAACTTAGGTATTCTAGGTAAGGCCTTGTATAGTGCAAGGTGTTTAAGAAAGCCCTTAGTAAAATAAATTAAGTTTTTCTTACGCACTAGTGCCTAGCTATACTAGAGAGGTGTCTAATTAAGCATCTATAATCTACAAATAAGCACCGATACTTACTGAGAAACTGATTTATTTCTGTAAATACCTTCCCTAAGCGTCTTGCATTGTATAGGGCCTAAACTGGAATTATGTGCTCTTTGAGTGGACCAGACATCGAAGCCACGGTGAAGACAGTAAATGCGGAGGCAATTGTAGGTTGGCCCTACACGTGAGTGTATTCTCTCTATGTGCTAGCTGGATTGTTTTTCTGACGCCAACTGTTGCGGGTGTGGTTGTATTAAGGGAGAAGACACGCACATGCAAATGCAACAGCGACAGTACATCGAGACAAGACTAGCACATGCAAATGCAGCCATATGGCAAAGTCAAAGAAGATAATACTGCTGATATATAACAGGACCTCAACATCAACAGCCTGGGTCAGAAAAACAGCTCAGTTAGTCAGCTGGTGTACAGGGAGAAGCCACGCACATGCAGGCCAACTAGTTGCCTCCCGCAGCCGATTTGGCCTGGAATTTATTTGCTTAGTAAGGATCTACTTTGACAGCCAAAAGTTTCACTTTGTTTATACCGTGACGTTGGAAAACTTTTTTATAGTAAACATGTTGGGAAAATAGTTCTCATAGTTGCTCTGTAATTTGGTAGGCTATTTTCCTTTTTGCAAGTATTTAATAGAATATCAAGTTTGAAAATAAGCTCAAAAAAATATCATGTTTGAAAAGTATATATATCAAAAGCGTGACAACGAAGTTCTTTGGCTAATTTTGATTTTCTGACACAAAATTGGAAAATCCTTTTGAAGTAAGAACAAAATAACAATGAATTTGGGATGAACCGGTGTTGAGGTCTGTGTTATATATCTAGTAACAGAACATGAGGCGCGCTTTGCCATGCCCGCCCATCGTGAAGGAAGTGATAAAAAATATCAGCAAAAACTTGAATGTACAGTACAAACGATTTATAATTTGTATCGCTTGAATCACTCGAATTAGAGTGGCAAGACGTTGATGGTTGGGCGTATTTCTTGAAGTTATATATATAGCTGATCCACTCATAGTTTCTTTTCTTATCACATTTTCTATTTAACAACTCATGAGGAAAGAGATGAAAGAATGGATAGAAAAAAACCTTTTTTTTATACATTGTACTTCATTTCATTTATGAATTCAGAGAAAGTTTGCATAATAACACATAACCATCAAAACAACCACTCAAGGAGCTCGATCCTTGCATGTTGCCTTCACTGCAGCTCATTAATTGTTAGCAAAAATACTACAGAAATACTCACTTCTTTCTTTTGGAACACTTGAAGAAAAGAAAAAAGGCGCTGCCCTCTTTTCTCCCTGGAAAGCCAAGTCCTTATGATGAAGCTCTGGGACAACTTTTGGTCTGCTGATAGGATCATAAAATTGACACATCAATAAAACCTGGATAGAAGATGAGTAAATACGTATAAGCAAAAGTCTAATTATGCTCAGAAGTAGATGCACAAACTTATCCTATTATGTATGCAAGAAGAGGACCCATCGGCAGTAGCAAGAACCACGATAGAACTCGATGAAAATTTTCCCAAGGCAAAACAGATTTCTCTCAAAGTGATGTTTGAAAACCCGTCACATCAGTTTCGATTTCAGGAATTAAGGGTGTGGCTCAACTGAGGCTTCATAACCAGCACCAGTCCTCAGAGTGAAAAAAATAAGTGTAGTAATTCTTTGAGAAAAGTCTAAAATAAACCTTGAACTCATACTCCTAGTTTGAATTGAACCCTAACCTTCAAATCCCTGAAACTGACACTATGTACTATGTAATCCCGGTCTATCCCGGCGGATTTCTGTTGAATGTTTGTTTGGTGATCTGAAAAAGGGTGATCCTTATCTGGTTAACATACTAGTCTCACTAACCGACTACTCGTGCCATTTTCATCTTCCCGCCACCAAATCCTCCTCGTCCCCGACAAATCACTCGTGGGCATTTCTGCCTGCTCTAGGCCCTATATCGTGTATCTGACAGTGTATCCTCTTCTTCTCCTGCTCGAACTTGCTATGCAGCATCGCCAGTTCTGCACAACAAATATAGGGGTTACAGATTAGAATCAGTCCAAGCAATTATCTCCAATCAGTCAAGTTACACAAAAAGGCATTGTGCCGCAACTTGTAGCACATGCCAAAAAGTAAGTTCCCCACATATCACCCTTTTTTCATACCAAATTCGTTTGTTTTATTATGGTGGAAGTATCAACTTGACATGGCAAAAAGGAGCACTTGTTTGCGAGGACTGAACAAACCTAAGAGCATCTCTAGCACCCTTATAAAGGGTTTATAGTTAGCGTTTTCCCTCTTATAAAGGGCGAGTTTGGCTGTGGCAGAAAAGAAACCGCAATTGAAACTGTAAACTTTGAAAAAAAAAAGGTTTGACGTGAAAGATGAACAAGAAACAGTAATACTACCTCCGTCTCGGTGAATAAGTCATTCGCGTAGTTCTAGGTCGACGATTTAACTATTTAAATATGTATTATATGTGACAAAAAATATATATTAGAAACTTCATCCGTGTAGAAATCTAGTCATATACTTTTTATGACATATAACACATATTTAATTCCTCAAATCAATGACCTAGAACTACGCGAATGACTTATTCACCGAACACCCCTGTAATATTTACGTGGGGGCTGAAGCCGACGACTGGTAAACTTTCAGACATATAAAAAGCAAAATAGGAGGATAAACTAATAATAAAGCATAATCGTAACTATCATACACCATGAGTTCATTACATGACTCTTACAAACCGGACTCCACTACTCAAAGAGGACGTCCTTCGAACACTGGCCCTCCACAATGCGGGCTCCCTCGAGGACCTCGTCAAAGTACTTCTCCGGCTGCCGGTGATCTTTTCCTTCAGGCGGCCCTGCGGTGGCAATTTCGGTGGCCTTCACCTTTGCCCACTGCACCTTGACACGGGCGAAGGCCATCCGGCACCTTCAATGCAGGACGACCGCTTGAGGGCATCGATCCGAGGAAGCGCCTCCACCAGCCTCTTCATGAGTCCAAAGTGACTGCTAGGGATGGATTCGGCCGGCCACAAGCGGACTATAACATCCTTCATGGTCAGTCCGGCCACCCTGTGCAGCTCGGACAGCTGCTTCAGCTTGTCGCTCAGGGGCATCGGAAGTTCTGGCGCAAGGTACTGCGACCAGAACAACTTCTCCGTCGAGCTCCCCTCTTCGGCTCGAAAGAATGAGGAGGCATCTGCAATACTCCTCAGCAGATCGGCAAAGGCGCCTGGAGAGCTCCAACCTCTGGTCAGTAAAATATATCTCTTACACTAATATATATACTCTGCATGATAAAGGCCTTACCAGCCGCAATCTACTTCGCCTCTTGGATCTCCTGGCGAGCGCCCTGGGCATCAACCCGGGCCTCCTTCAGGCTCTTAAGAGCTTTGGTGAGCTCGGAGGCCTGCTCCGAACTCTTCTGCTCCAAGGACTCGTACCTTTTGATGGCATCCTTGAGCTCCTGCTCGACTTCCCCCACCCAGGCCTCCTGTTTTCGGCGGGTGGTTTGCTCTTCCTCTAAAGCCCTGGCCGCTTTATCCGTCGCCGCCTTGCTCACTTCTGCCTCCTTTTTGGCTTCGGCGAGGGCGCTCTTGAGGGACTCGACCTCGGCTGCGCCAACTGTGAGTGTTTTACATCATTTTCAGTCAGTTTACACGACTGAATACATATATCATTCTAGGGTATGAAATTTTTTCACATACCTTGGGTTTCATTAAACCGCTTGTTGATGCGGTCGAGTTCCTCGTCGGATAGCCGAAGCTTCCGATTGAGCTCGGCTATCTCTACGGCCTAGGCAGTAGCCGCTAACATCGAAGCCTGCCAAATAACATATACAATGCATTATATATACTTGTTTGTGATCCTCTATTCGGATTGTACTAATTCGGGAAGAGTCTCAGGGGCTACTGTCTACACATGGGCTTCTCCTCACACACACACACACACACACACACACACACACACACACACACATATATATATATATATATACATACAAAAAAACTTGTGGAGAATATTACGTCGATTACCTTGAAGCCTGCCAGTAGGCTGTTGAAAGCTTCGGTCAGTCCGCTCTTCGCAGACCGAACCTTCTCCATAACCACACCCATCAGGGTGCGGTGCTCCTCCACAATAGAGGCACGTTGCAGTGCCTCCTGCATAGTGTCAACGGCCTCCGGATTGACAGAGGCCACCGACGGAGCTCCTGCTCCTCCCCCCCTCTTTTGAAGGGGGATGTTGGTCCAAACAAGGAACCATACTGGGCTCCGGGACAGTGTTCGGTGGAGGCCCGGACTGTTGAAGCCCCTACCCTCGGTGGTGATGGGGGCCGCCGTGCCCCGCTCTACGGCGGCCGAGGTGTTGTCCTCGGGCGCCTTCTAGACGGTCTCGTCTGTTGGGGAATGTAGTAATTTCAAAAAAAATCCTACGCACACGCAAGATCATGGTGATGCATAGCAACGAGAGGGAGAATGTATCTTCATACCCTTGAAGATCGCTAAGCGGAAGTGTTTATCAACGCGGTTGATGTAGTCGTACACCTTCATGATTCGACCGATCCAAGTTTCGAACGCACGGCACCTCCAAGTTATGCACACGTTCAGCTCGATGACGTCCTCACCTTCTCGATCCAGCAAGATGGGCGAAGTAGTAGATGAATTTCGGCAGCATGACGGCGTGGTGATGGTGTTGGTGAAGAATGATAACCCACAAGTGTAGGGGATCGCAACAGGTTTCGAGGATAAAGTATTCAACCCAAATTTATTGATTCGACACAAGGGAAGCCAAAGAATATTCTTGACTATTAGCAGTTGAGTTGTCAATTCAACCACACCTGGATAACTTAGTATCTGCAGCAAAGTATTTAGTAGCAAAATTGGTATGATAATAAAGGTAACGATAGCAAAAGTAAAGATAATTGTTTTTGGGTTTTTGTAATAGTTGTAACAGTAGCAACGGAAAAGTAAATAAGCGAAGAACAAAGTGAAAAGCTCGTAGGCAATGGATCAGTGATGGATAATTATGCCGGATGCGATTCCTCATGCAATAGTTATAACATAGGGTGATATAGAACTAGCTCCAATTCATCAATGTAATGTAGGCATGTATTCTGTAAATAGTCATACGTGCTTATGAAAAAGAACTTGCATGACATCTTTTGTCCTACCCTCCCGTGGCAGCGGGGTCCTAGCGGAAACTAAGGGATATTAAGGCCTCCTTTTAATAGAGAACCGGAACAAAGCATTAACACATAGTAAATACATGAACTCCTCAAACTACGGTCATCACCGAGAAGTATCCCGATTATTGTCACTTCGGGGTTGTCGGATCATAACACATAATAGGTGACTATAGACTTGCAAGATAGGATCAAGAACACACATATATTCATGAAAACATAATAGGTTCAGATTTGAAATCATGGCACTCGGGCCCTAGTGACAAGCATTAAGCATAGCAAAGTCATAGCAACATCAATCTCAGAACATAGTGGATACTAGGGATCAAACCCTAACAAAACTAACTTGATTACATGGTAATTCTCATCCAACCCATCACCGTCCAGTAAGCCTACGATGGGATTACTCACGCACGGCGGTGAGCATCATGAAATTGGTGATGGAGGATGGTTGATGATGACGATCGCGACGAATCCCCCTCTCCGGAACCCCGAACGGACTCCAGATCAGCCCTCCCGAGAGAGATTAGGGCTTGGCGGCGGCTCCGTGTCGTAAAGCGCGATGAAACTTTCTCTCTGATTTCTTTCTCCTCGGACGTGAATATATGGAGTTGGAGTTGAAGTCGGTGGAGGTCCAGGGGGGCCACGAGATAGGGGGGCGCGCCCTATAGGGGGGGCATGTCTCGTCGACAGGCCCTGGGCCCCCTGGTGTATTTTTTTTGCCCAGAAATTCTTATTAATTCCAAAAAGTGCCTCCGTGGATTTTCAGGACATTCCGAGAACTTTTCTTTTCTACACATAAAACAACATCATGGCAGTTCTGCTGAAAACAGCGTCAGTCCAGGTTAGCTTCATTCAAATCATGCAAGTTAGAGTCCAAAACAAGGGCAAAAGTGCTTGGAAAAGTAGATACGTTGGAGACGTATCAACTCCCCCAAGCTTAAACCTTTTCTTGTCCTCAAGAAATTCAGTTGATAAACTGAAAGTGATAAAGAAAAACTTTTACAAACTCTGTTTGCTCTTGTTGTTGTAACATGAAAAGCCAGCATTCAAGTTTTAGCAAATATTATGAACTAACCATACTCACAATAACACATAGGTCTCACAATTACTCATATCAATAACATAATCAGCTAGCGAGCCATAATAATAAAACTCAGATGACAACACTTTCTCAAAATAATCATAACATGATATAACAAAATGGTATCTCACTAGCCCTTTCTGAGACCGCAAAACATAAATGCAGAGCACCTTTAAAGATCAAGGACTGACTAAACATTGTAATTCATGGTAAAAGAGATCCAGTCAAGTCATACCCAATATAAACCAATAGTAATGAATGCAAATGACAGTGTGCTCTCCAGCGGGTGCTTTTTAATAAGAAGGGTGATGATTCAACATAAAAGTAAACAGATAGGTCCTTCATAGAGGGAAGAAGGGATTTGTAGAGGTGCCAGAGCTTGATTTTAAAATAGAGATTGAATAAAATTTTGAGCGGCATACTTTCGCTGTCAACGCAACAACTATGAGGTAGTTCCCAAACAGAATGGTAAAGGTTTATACTCCCCCAACCACCAACAAGCATCAATCCATGGCTTGCTCGAAACAACGAGTGCCTCCAACTAACAACAGCCCCGGGGGAGTTTTGTTTAATTATTTTGATTTGCTTTGATCTTTTTGGATCATGGGACTGGGCATCCCGGTTACCGGCCCTTTCTCGTGAATGAGGAGCGGAGTCCACTCCTCGTGAGAATAACCCACCTAGCATGGAAGATATAGGCAGCCCTAGTTGTAACATGACCTGCTCGAGCATACAAAAAAGAATTTCATTTGAAGGTTTGGAGTTTGGCACATACAAATTTACTTGGAACGGTAGGTAAATACCGCATATAGGAAGGTATAGTGGACTCATATGGAACAACTTTGGGGTTTATGGAGTTTGGATGCACAAGCAGTATTCCCGCTTAGTACAGGTGAAGGCTGGCAAAAGACTGGGAATCGACCAACTGAGAGAGCGACAACAGTCATAAACATGCATTAAAATTAATTCATACCGAATACAAGCATGAGTAGGATATAATCCACCATGAACATAAATATCATGAAGGCTATGTTTATTTGATTCAACTACATGCGTGAACATGTGTCAAGTCGAGTCACTCAATTCATTCAAAGGAGGATACCATCCCATCATACCACATCATAATCATTCTAATAGCATGTTGGCACGCAAGGTAAACCATTATAACTCATAGCTAATCAAGCATGGCATAAGCAACTATAATCTCTAAATGTCATTGCAAATATGTTTACTTCATAATAGCTGACTCAGAAACGATGAACTCATAATATTTACAAAAACAAGAGAGGTCGAGTTCATACCAGCTTTTCTCATCCCAATAAGTCCATCATATATCGTCATTATTGCCTTTCACTTGCATGACCGAACGATGTGTATAATAATAAGAGTGCATGTGCATTGGACTAAGCTGGAATCTGCAAGCATTCAACTCAAGAGAGAAGACAAGTAATATAGGCTCTAGGTATAATAAACAATTATGCATATGAGAGCCACTAAACATTTTAAATATAGTCTTCTCGATCCCCCAAAAGAAAGAAAAGAAAATAAAACTATTTACACGGGAAAGCTCCCAACAAGTAAGAAGAAGAACTAGAAGTCTTTTTGGGTTTTCATTTTAATTTCTACAACAAGCATGGAAATTAAACCAACTAATTTTTTTGATTTTTCTTAAGGTTTATCAAACACACAAGAGGAAGACTAGAAAAAGAAATTTAAACTAGCATGGATATTACAATGAAAGTGTATGAGCACCGACGACTAGTGTGTGAACATGAACGTAAAGTCGGTGAGAAATACGTACTCCCCCAAGTTTAGGATTTTGGCCTAAGTTGGTCTAATACCAATGACCGCCTGGCTGATATCCATAAGTGAAACTGGGGTTGTACTAAGATGCAGAGGCGACCGCCTCCTGAGCAGCAGCGTGTTGGCGAGCTGCCTCCATTCCCCTCTCATATTCAGTTGCTTCTTTGCTGGTGAAAACATATCTTCCTTTTGCCTGATAATCAAAAAGGTAGGGAGCAGGAAGAGTAACAGGGACGACGTTGCGTCTGTCATAGATTAGTCGATAATGGAGGAATTGTTCATTCCTCTCAAGAAAATGATGATCGAACATAGCTTCTTTATCCAAATAAACAGGAGGTAAAATCATATCCCCCTCTCGTGGGGCTATATTAAGAAAATTAGCCACACGGGTTGCATAAATTCCTCCAAATAAATCCCCCCTTCTACTCTTATTCTGCAACCTACATGTAACTATTGCCCCCAAGTTATAACCTTTATAACCTGACACAGCACTCTTGAGGACACAAAGATCAGGGACACACATGTGACATGCTTCGTCCTTACCGTTAATGTATCTACCAATAAAGAGAGCAAAATAATGTATATCAGGAAAATGAATGCTCCCTATGGTAGCTTGTGCTATGTCCCTAAATTCTCCCATAGTAATACTAGCAAGAAAATATCTAAATTTAGATTTGCAAGGATCGTTAATATTACCCCACTGCGGGAGTTTACAAGCGGTTGTGAAATCCTCTAAATCCATGGTATAAGATGTATCATAAATATCAATCATGACACTGGGAGAATTACGTGCACAGATATATTGGAACCTCCGCACAAAGGAATCAGTCAATTGATAGTATTGAGGACACTTATCTTGTAAGAAGTCCTCCAGCTCGGCATTACGCACATACGCATCAAATTCCTCCTTGAAGCCTGCTTCAACCATAAAATCATCGGATGGACACTCACAAGCCCGTACATTTGTGTCCCTCGGCAATTCAACATCTTGCTCACGTATAGCAATCCTTGGCCCTTTCTTTGCCGAGGAACCACCTTGGTACATTCTTCCAAGCATAATTCTTTTTCTGAAAATTTCTGAAATTTTAGTAACTTCAAAATAAAAGTTAATAAAACTAAACAAGATTGATAGCAACTACTCCTACAAGTGCCTAGAGCCTATATCATACATTGGAATTGCTTGGGACCTCAAAAAATTAACATGCAAGCTCAAGAACATGGTCATCTATGCAGCAAGAATTTGCAATGAATAAAGCACTAGAACAAAAACTAATTGGACCAATGGAGGAGTCACATACCAAGCAACAATCTTCCAAAGCAGTTTTTTGAATGGAGCTTTGAGCTAAGAGATTGAAAATCGCAGCAAAACGAGCTAAACTCGTGCTTGAGCTGGATGGGGATTTTTTTGGGTAGAAGATGAAGTGTGTGGGTGCTGGCATAAGTGGAGGGGGGCCACCAGGAGCCCATGAGACAGGGGCGCGCCCTATAGGGGGGGCGCCCTCCTCTCTCGTGGCCTGGTGCTTGCCCCTCCTGCAGTGATTTCAGTGTCTAAAATCCTCAAATATTCCAGAAAAAATCATACTAAATTTGCAGGGCATTTGGAGCACTTCTATTTTCGGACTATTTTCTATTGCACGGATAATTCAGAAAACAGACAGATAATACTATTTTTTGCTTTATTTAATCTAAATCACAGAAAGTAAAAAGTGGATACAGAAGGTTGTGCCTTCTAGTTTCATCCATCTCGTGATCATCAAAATGAACCCACTAACAAGGTTGATCAAGTCTTGTTAACAAACTCACTCCGAATAACACAGAACTGGAGAAATTTCGAATAACACTAAGTTACCTCAACGGGGATATGAAAATCCCAAACAATAAGAATATCATACTTTTTCTTGACAGTAGGGAGAGGAAATTCAAAACCTCCAATAATAATAGTTGGAACTTGTCCAATAGAATTGATGCTATGAACTTGAGATTGTTTCCTCGAAAAGTGTACCGTATGCTCATTACCATTAACATGAAAAGTGACATTGCCTTTGTTGCAATCAATAACAGCCCCTGCAGTGTTCAAAAAAGGTCTACCAAGGATAATAGACATACTACCGTCCTCGGGAATATCAAGAATAACAAAGTCCGTTAAGATAGTGACATTTGCAACCACAACAGGCACATCCTCACAAATACCGACAGGTATAGCAGTCGATTTCTCAGCCATTTGTAAAAATATTTCAGTAGGTGTCAACTTATTCAATTCAAGTCTACGATATAAAGAGAGAGGCATAACACTAACACCGACTCCAAGATCACATAAAGCAGTTCTAACATAATTTCTTTTAATAGAGCATGGTATAGTTGGTACACCCGGATCTCCAAGTTTCTTTGGTATTCCACCCTTAAAAGTGTAATTAGCAAGCATGGTGGAAATTTCAGCTTCTGGTATCTTTCTTTTATTTGTGATGATATCCTTCATATACTTAGCATAAGGATTTACCTTGACTATATCAGTTAAGCGCATACGTAAGAAAAAAGGTCTAATCATTTCAGAAAAGCGCTCAAAATGCTCATCATCCTTTGACTTGGATGGTTTAGGAGGAAAGGGCATGGGTTTCTGAACCCATGGTTCTCTTTCTTTACCGTGCTTCCTAGCAACAAAATCTCTCTTATCATAACGTTGATTCTCTTATTGTGGGTTATCAAGATCAACAACAGGTTCAATCTCTACATCACTGTCTTTGCTAGGTGAGCATCAACATGAACATTATCGTTAACATTACCACTAGGTTCATGTTCATCACCTGATTGTGTTTCAGCATCAGAAATAGAAATATCATTGGGATTCTCAGGTGTGTCTATAGTAGGTTCACTAGAAGCATGCAAAGTTCTATCGTCTTTCTTTTTCTTCTTTTGAGAAGAACTAGGTGCCTCTAAATTATTTCTCTGAGAATCTTGCTCGATTCTCTTAGGGTGGCCTTCAGGATACAAAGGTTCCTGAGTCATTCTACCAGTTCTAGTAGCCACTCTAACAGCAAAGTCATTTTTATTATTTAATTCATCAAGCAAATCATTTTGAGCTTTGAGTACTTGCTCAGCTTGAGTAGCAACCATAGAAGCATATTTGCTAACGAGGTGAAGTTCATCTTTAACTCTAGCCAGATTATCACTTACGCGTCCTATCTCGAAAGCATTATTCTTTAACTCTCTACCAACGTAAGCATTAAAACTTTCTTGTCTAGCCATAAAGTCATCAAATTCATCTAAGCATGGGCTATGAAATTTAGTAGAGGGGACTTCAACTTTATCATATCTAGAGAGAGAATTTACCTTTACTACCTGTATCGGGTTATCAAGACAATGTGGTTCTTCAGGTGGTATATTAAGACCATGTATTTCTTCAATAGGAGGTAAATTCTTAACATCTTCTGCTTTAATACCTTTTTCTTTCATTGATTTCTTTGCCTCTTACATAGCTTCAGGACTGAAAAATAAAACACCTCTCTTCTTCGGAGTGGGTTTAGGAATAGGCTCAGGAGTTGGTTCAATTGGTTCAGGAATTGATTCAGAAATTGGCTCAGGAAGAGTCCAATTATTTTCATTAGTCAACATATTATTCAATAGTAATTCAGCTTCGTCGACTGTTCTTTCCCTGGAAACACAACCAACACAACTATCCAAGTAGTCCTTGGAAGCATCGGTTAGTCCATTATAAAAGATATCAAGTATTTCATTTTTTCTTAAGACGATGATCAGGCAAAGCATTAAGTAACCGGAGAAGCCTCCCCCAAGCTTGTGGGAGACTCTCTTCTTTGATTTGCACAAAATT
Source organism: Triticum aestivum (assembly GCF_018294505.1). Taxonomy (NCBI): domain Eukaryota; kingdom Viridiplantae; phylum Streptophyta; class Magnoliopsida; order Poales; family Poaceae; genus Triticum; species Triticum aestivum. The sequence continues at coordinate 131,384,462 of NC_057810.1, read as the reverse complement.
ATATATTTCCCGCAAGGCAGCTTGTTTCTTATGAGCAGGGAAATATTTAGCAGAGAAGTAATAAATCATATCCTGGGGACTACGCACACAACGAGGAGCAAGAGAATTATACCAAGTCTTAGCATCACCCTTTAATGAGAATGGAAATATCTTAAGGATATAATAATAGCGAGACTTGTCATCATTAGTAAACAGGGTGGCTATATCATTTAACTTGGTAAGATGTGCCACAACAGTTTCAGATTCAAGGCCGTAAAAAGGATCAGATTCAACTAAAGTAATAATCTCAGGATCAACAGAGAATTCATAATCCTTATCAGTAACACAGATAGGTGAAGTAGCAAAAGAAGTGTCAGGTTTCATTCTAGCATTAAGAGACTGCTGCTTCCATTTAGCTAATAATTTTTTAAGATCATATCTATCATTGCAAGCAAAGATAGCTCTAGCAGCTTCTTCATTCATAACATAACCCTCAGGAACAACAGGCAATTCATAATCATTAGGAGAACCTTCATCATCACTATCGTCAATAATAGCATCTTCAATAATTTCATTCCCCCTGACTCTAGCAAGTTGTTCATCAAGAAATTCACCTAATGGCAAAGTAGAATCACGCACAGAAGTAGTTTCATCATGCATAGCAGAAGTGGCATCATCAATAACATGCGACATATCAGAATTCATAGCAGTAGCAGGTTTAGGTGTCGCAAGCTTACTAATAACGAAAGGAGAATCTAGGGCAGAGCTAGATGGCAGTTACTTACCTCCCCTAGTAGTTGAGGGAAAAATAGTAGTTCTATCGTCTTTCAAGTTCTTTATAGTGATCAACAGATATAAATCCCAAGTGACTCAGAGAATAGAGCTATGCTCCCCGGAAACGGTGCCGGAAATTAGTCTTGATAACCCACAAGTGTAGGGGATCGCAACAGCTTTCGAGGGTAAAGTATTCAACCCAAATTTATTGATTCGATACAAGGGGAGCCAAAGAATATTCTTGAGTATTAGCAGTTGAGTTGTCAATTCAACCACACCTGGATAACTTAATATCTGCAGCAAAGTATTTAGTAGCAAAGTGGTATGATAATAAAGGTAACGGTGGCAAAAGTAAAGATAACTGTTTTGGGGATTTTATAGTAGTTGTAACAGTAGCAACGGAAAAGTAAATGTAACACCCCAAAAATTTAACCATGTTTTGTTTATTGAAAATTTTGCTAAAAAATAAATTTCTATTTTTTCTGGATTTTATTTTGATCTCAGAACCTCTCTTTTCTTCTAAGTTGTGGAGTTTTCACCCCAAGTGAAAACTTTCCAATTATTATTGGACTTGTTTACCCTCTCAAATAAAACAATTCTTTTATTAGTGGGATTATTTTTTTGTCCCTAAGATTTATTTCTCTAAAATGGTTTTTCATAAGTTTTAGGGTCCCATTTGAACTGCAACCCTTTTATAAATTCATTTAAAAATCCCACCAAATTTGGGTATGACATATGATGTCCCTAAATCACTTTCATGCAAAAATATTCTTTGGTCATTTGGAGACTTTTAGCTTTACCCCTAGTTTTCAAATCTGGTCAAATTTCACTTTTGCACTACAACCTATTTAAATATTTCTTTAAAACTTCCACAAAAATTAGGGGATGTTAGTAGGAGTATATTATTCATCTTTGTGCAAAAACCCACTAATGTTCTTTGAAAAATTTGAGCAAAACACCCTCTTTTGCTCTCTGGTCCAGTTTGGCTCTTTCTACAGCAACTCTAATTTTTGTTGCTCTAATGCCCATAATATTTCTCCTGCTTATCAACCACCCTGCAAAACCCTTAAGTCCAGAAGAATGGACCTATTGGAGTATTTTTGGTCCATGAAACTATGCCATTTACCTTCTGTCCAGAACTGAAGTTTTGCAAAACTTGCACTAGCAAGTTTCTGGTTTTGCCCAAATGACCTTGCCACCATCACCTACACTTAGAGAGACACTGGTCTGAAGATTTTGGCCACCCCAAGAGTTTCCTAGATGCCCTTGGCATTCTGTCAAACACCTTGGGTGCATGGTCAGTTTTGACATGGTTTTGAGTTTGCATTATAAGCTTGATCCACTGACCCAGCAAACCTTGTCCACTAAACTCCTGGATGCCTCTAACCTAGACCAGCTAATTGCCAGCCCCACCCAAGCTCTCTAACACACGTTGGCACTTCGCCGAGTGCCTCGCGTGCATGCTCTAGGCGCGGCCAGAACGCGCGTTTTGCATGTGCGTGCGCCCGAGTCGCCGCGTCTCGTTGCCGCCTCCCCCGCGCTCGTTCTGATCCTCTTCCACTCGCAGCCAACGCACCTGCCCCCTCCCTCGCCGCAGAGCCGCCCCTGGAGCTCCACAGCACCACCGTCAGGTCGGCCGTGGCCACTAGCGGTCGGCCACAGCAGCCTCTGCCCCGGACGGCGCCGCCCAAGCCACTCCCGCTCGCCAGCTCGCCCCTGGAGCAGTGTCCGCTCGTCCGCTAGCTCCTGCCGCCATGCCCAGCCCCGACACGTCACCCTGCTAGCTACAGGGAGGCAGTTCGCCGAGTCTCCGGCCGCCGCGGAACCGACCTAGGCGCACTATAAATAGGGACACCAAGCTCGTCTAGGCCTCAAGCAACCTCAGGCCACCCCTCCAGAGCCCCCATGGCCAGCCATCGACGGCGGGGAGCCTTCTTCCCCGTCCCGACCAGTTCGGCCGCTGCCGCCCTCCGGTCCGTTTCGTCGCAAGCAAGGCCTCCCCCGCCCAACCAGAGTCACCGTTCTCTTCCCCCAACCTTGCGGAGCCACCCATACCCTCAGCCTCGACGGGGAGCCACCGTAGCACGGACCCCCAAATTCCCCCCGAAGCCACCTCCGCCGCGAAGCTCGCCGTCGGTGACTCCCTCCATCCCCGCCACCCCCTCGACCACCGAGAGGATCGCCCTAGACTGCCGGATCCATCCTGCCCTCGGGATCCCGCGGGGAGCCGCCGTTCGCCAGCGTCGATCGCCGGAGCCCCGCCTCTGTTCGGCCACAGGAGGAAGGAGGCGGGGGGGGGGGGGGGGGCGACCGGTCAAACCTGACCAGTGGGCCCCCTGGACCCACTGTCAGTGACCCAGCGCCGGTCCACACTGGCGTAAGTGGAGGCGTAATTCCAAAGTATGCCTTCGACGTGTATTTATTTCCAAACGTTTTTCTTTTCTCTATTTTATTTAAAATCAAAACTTTGACTAAACTTTGACTTGATATATCTTTTAAAATAAAACTCCAAATGAGTTGATTCTTTTTCCTACCTCTCTCAAATTTTGTCTAGTTTATTTTCAGATTTATTTGAAAAAAATTCAGACAACTTTTTTGTACTGTTTTGAAACTATGTATTAATTTGAATATTTTCAAAAATAGGATTTGTTGGAGAGAGAAGAAAACTTTCAAAAGTTTTGGAATACACCCTGCCTCTCCACAACTTGAAGGCAAGCATTCTGAACCTTGGCATAATATTATCGTGTGTTGTTTGATACGGTTACAACACCCCTCGTTTCGGAGTTTCGTTATTTTATGTGGTGATTTGAACATACTCATAAGTGCATATTGATGATTCCGTGCTATTGAAATTGATGCGTTGTGATAGTAATCACCATCGTATGCATAAAGGAAGGAATCCGGGAGAGCCTCAGTCTTGGGTAGACACGGGCTTGTCTCTAAGTCCTCCGTCGAGACGGTTGAGTCCGGTACGACATGATGAGGTATGACGGGTGTTGATCCTGTCTGTTGGTTGAAGTATAAATTGTTATGCTAATCATACAGGGAATACTTAAACCTCCTAAGTCGACCACAGATCGAGTCCTGCTCCAGTAACCCCCATACTTGTTTTGTACTACCACTTGTCCCTACAGCAGGTAGGGTACGGTTCAGTAAGTTGTCAACCACTTTCTTGGCACACATCGTACAGAGAGGCCATGGTGGAAGATACCGGATGCATCCGGTATGCAGGCCACCTGGTCCGGGGGCATGGGTGTTTCCGGTTGGGACCAAGAGGGGGGCACCCCTTAGTAGCACGCGGTATAAATTTGATCCCATGCTAATCGAGGTTGTAGCCTCCCCACTTAGAGTTTTGCTTGATAGGTGTCGTGGGTGATTCCAGACACCGGTAAGCTAAGCTGGTGTGTGCAAGTCAGGTGTGTTTTCAATTAAAAGACCGTAGACGGAATTAGTCCCGATGGACTAAAGGAATCCGTTACTCGTGGGTAAAGAGTACACCCTCTGCAGAGATTAAATCTATTCGAATAGCCGTGTCCATGGTTAAGGACTACAGTCTGGGTTGGGTCAAGTGACGGTCTTAGTGTCGGTCTTCGGAGGAGAAACTGCTAAACTAGAACATGGATCATGACGTGTGACTTATGATTATTGTGATTATTATTGTTATGGACTAACCCTTTATATTATTGGAATTATTGAGTATCCCTGGAAAGGTTCTACCTCCTGGATATTCACTGCGATTGTTTTCTTATAAGCCCTTTATGTGGTGTCGCTGAGACGCCCGACTGTGGCATGCTTGTTATTTCTATTATTTATAAGCCCTTTATGTGGTGTCGCTGAGATGCCCGACTGTGGCCTGCTTGTTAATTATTTACTTTATAAGCCCTTTATGTGGTGTCGCTCAGACGCCCGACTGTGGCATGTTGTTATTTATTTACTTTATAATCCCTTTATGTGGTGTCGCCCAGACGCCCGACTGAGGCATCCTTTATATTATTATCCTTTCGAGGCGTCGCTTCAGACACCCGATCGGTGCATTCTATTTCTATTCTCTGATTGCATATTCATGTTTTATATGAACAACCTGCTTGCGTGCATCATGGATTTTTATTTCGTGACTGACATTGTGATCATAGAATAATTCAGAGCATGATTATCATATTATACCCGTGTTCATAATGTTTGCGAGTACATTCAAAGTACTCACTGGCTTGTCCCTGGCTATTGTCTTGGCCAGATTTCTTGCATGGAGAGGAGCGTTGCACGACAGCCCCGGAACCTAATCAATGGTGATAGCCGCCTCCGAAGATAGGAGTTATCCAGGTCAGCTGTTCCTGTGGGAAATGGAGTCCCATAGACGCTGATGATCCACAAACCGCTTCTGCCATCAGACACTAGAAAGCATTTGTTGTACTCATAGGCCAGAATGGCCTTGTACTACATATTTGTTAATTTGCTTGGAGTTTCTGTATCAAGTTGGTGCCTCATCAGCTAACAGTAATCCTAGGGCTGGTGAGAACAAAGGCCATTTTCTGGGAAATTGATATCCCGAAAATCCGGTCCTGACAGTAAATAAGCGAAGAACAATATGTGAAAAACTCGTAGGCAATGGATTAGTGATGGATAATTATGCCGGATGCGATTCCTCATGCAATAGTTATAGCATAGGGTGATATAGAACTAGCTCCAGTTCATCAATGTAATGTAGACATGTATTCCGTAAATAGTCATACGTGCTTATGGAAAAGAACTTGCATGGCATCTTTTGTCCTACCCTCCCGTGGCAGCGGGGTCCTAGTGGAAACTAAGGGATATTAAGGCCTCCTTTTAATAGAGAACCGGAACAAAGCATTAGCACATAGTGAATACATGAACTCCTCAAACTACGGCCATCACCGAGAAGTATCCCGATTATTGTCACTTCGGGGTTGTCGGATCATAACACATAATAGATGACTATAGACTTGCAAGATAGGATCAAGAACACACATATATTCATGAAAACATAATAGGTTCAGATCTGAAATCATGGCACTTGGGCCCTAGTAACAAGCATTAAGCATAGCAAAGTCATAGCAACATCAATCTCAGAACATAGTGGATACTAGGGATCAAACCCTAACAAAACTTGATTACATGGTAAATCTCATCCAACCGATCACCGTCCAGCAAGACTACAATGGAATTACTCACGCATGGCGGTGAGCATCATGAAATTAGTGATGGAGGATGGTTGATGATGACGACGGCGACGAATCCCCCTCTCCGGAGCCCCGAACGGACTCCGGATCAGCCCTCCCGAGAGAGATTAGGGCTTGGCGGCGGCTGCGTGTCATAAAACGCGATGAAACTTTCTCTCTGATTTTTTTCTCCCCGAACGTGAATATATGGAGATGGAGTTGAGGTCGGTGGAGGTCCAGGGGGCCCATGAGATAGGGGGGCGCGCCCTACAGGGGGGCGCCCCCCTGTCTCGTGGACAGGCTGTGGGCCCCCTGGTGTACATCTTTCGCCCAATAATTCTTATTAATTCCAAAAAGTGCCTTCATGGATTTCCAGGACATTCCGAGAACTTTTCTTTTCTACACATAAAACAACATCATGGCAGTTCTACTGAAAACAGCGTCTGTTCGGGTTAGTTTCATTCAAATCATGCAAGTTAGAGTCCAAAACAAGGGCAAAAGTGTTTGGAAAAGTAGATACGTTGGAGACGTATCAAGTGTCCCTTTATGGTATCCAGAATTTCTATATCATTTCCAATCAAAAATATGTCATGCACATATAATATTAGAAATGCTACAGAGCTCCCACTCACTTTCTTGTAAATACAAGCTTCTCCAAAAGTCTGTATAAAACCATATGCTTTGAACAACTCATCAAAGCGTATATCCCAACTCCGAGATGCTTGCACCAGTCCATAGATGGATCGCTGGAGCTTACACATTTTGTTAGCACCTTTAGGATTTACAAAACCTTCTGGTTGCATCATATACAACTCTTAATTAATAAATCCATTAAGGAATGCAGTTTTGACATCCATTTGCCAGATTTCATAAAATGTGGCAATTTCTAACATGATTCGGACAGACTTAAGCATCAAAACGAGTGAGAAAATCTCATCGTATTCAACACCTTGAACTTGTCGAAAAACTTTTTGCGACAAGTCGAGCTTTGGAAATAGTAACACTACTTATCAGTGTCTGTCTTCTTGAAGATCCATTTATAAAATATTGATTGCCGATCATCGGGCAACTCCACCAAAGTCAGCACTTTGTTCTCATACATGGATCCTATCTCAGATTTCATGGCCTCCAGCCATTACGCGGAATCTGGGCTCATCATCGCTTCCTCATAGTTCGTAGGTTTGCCATGGACAATTAACATGACCTCCAGAATAGGATTGCCATACCACTCTGGTGCGGACCATACTCTGGAAGACCTACGAGGTTCTGTAGTAACTTGATTTGAAGTTTCATGATCATCATCATTAGCTTCCTCACTAATTGGTGTAGCAATCACTGGAACTAATTTCTGTCCTGAACTACTTTCCAATTCGGGAGAAGGTACAATTACCTTATCCAGCTCTACTTTCCTCCCACTCACTTCTTTCAAGAGAAACTCCTTCTCTAGAAAGGATCCATTAGCAACAAATACTTTGCCTTCGGATCTGTAATTAGAAGGTGTACCCAACATTCTCCTTTGGGTATCCTATGAAGATGCATTTCCAATTTGGGTTCGAGCTTATGAGGTTGAAACTTTTTCACATAAGCATCGCAGCCCCAAACTTTAAGAAACGACAACTTTTGTTTCTTGCCAAACCACAGTTCATAAGGCGTCGTCTCAACGGATTTTGATGGTTCCCTATTTAAAGTGAATGCGGCTGTCTCTAATGCATAACCCCAAAACGATAGTGGTAAATTGGTAAGATACATCATAGATCGCACCATATCAAATAAAGTGCGGTTACGGCGTTCGGACATACCATTACGCTGTGGTGTTCCATGTGGCGTGAGCTGTGAAACTATTCCACCTTGTTTTAAAATGAAGGCCAAACTCGTAACTCAAATATTCTCCTCTACGATCAGATTGTAGAAACTTTATTTTCTTGTTACAATGATTCTCCACTTCACTCTGAAATTCTTTGAACTTTTCAAATGTTTCAGACTTGTGCTTCATTAAGTAGATATACTCATATCTGCTCAAATCATCTGTGAAGGTCAGAAAACAATGATACTTGCCATGAGCATCAACACTCATTGGACTACATACATCGGTATGTATTATTTTCAACAAGTCAGTAGCTCGTTCCATTGTTCTGGAGAACGGAGTTTTAGCCATCTTGCCTAAAAGGCACGGTTCGCAAGCATCAAATGATTCATAACCAAGTGATTCCAAAAGTCTATCAGTATGAAGTTTCTTCATGAACTTTACGCCGATATGACCCAAACAGCAGTGCCACAAATAAGTTGCACTATCATTATCAACTTTGCATCTTTTGGCATCAATATTATGAATATGTGTATCATTACGATCGAGATCCAACAAACTATTTTCATTGGGTGTATGACCATCGAAGGTTTTATTCATGTAAATAGAACAACAATTATTCTCTAACTTTAAATGAATAACCGTATTGCGATAAACATGATCAAATCATATTCATGCTCAACGCTAACGCCAAATAACATTTATTTAGGTTTAACACTAATCCCGAAAGTGTAGGGAGTGTGCGATGATGATCATATCAATCTTGGAACTACTTCCAACACTCATCGTCACTTCACCCTTAACTAGTCTCTGTTTATTCTGTAACTCCTGTTTCGAGTTACTAATCTTAGCAACCGAACAAGTATCAAATACCCAGGGGCTACTATAAACACTAGTAAGGTACAGATCAATAACCTATATATCAAATATGCCCTTGTTCACTTTGCCATCCTTTTTATCCACCAAATATTCAGGGTATTTCCGCTTCCAGTGACCATTTCCTTTGCAGTAGAAGCACTCAGTTTCAGGCTTTGGTCCAGCTTAGGGCTTCTTCACGGGAGTGACAACTTGCTTGTCATTATACTTGAAGTTCCCTTTCTTTCCCTTTGCCCTTTTCTTGAAACTAGTGGTCTTGTCAATCATCAACACTTGATGCTCTTACTTGATTTCTACCTTCATTGATTTCATCATCATGAAAAGCTCGGGAAATGTTTTTGTCATCCCTTGCAAACTATGGTTCATCACGAAGTTCTAGTAACTTGGTGATGGTGACTAGAGAAATCTGTCAATCACTATCTTATCTAGAAGATTAACTCCCACTTGATTCAAGCGATTGTAGTAACTAGACAATCTGAGCACATGCTCACTAGTTGAGCAATTCTCCTCCATCTTTTAGCTATAGAACTTGTTGGAGACTTCATGTCTCTCAACTCGGGTATTTGGTTGAAATATTAACTTCAACTCCTGGAACATCTCATATGGTCCATGACGTTCAAAACGTCTTTGAAGTCCCGATTCTAAGCTGTTAAGCATGGTGCACTAAACTATCAAGTAGTCATCACATTGAGCTAGCCAAATGTTCATAACGTCTGCATCTGCTCCTGCAATAGGTTTGTCACCTAGCGGTGCATCAAGGACATAATTTTTCTGTGCAGCAACGAGGATAATCCTCAGATCACGGATCCAATCCGCATCATTGCTACTAACATCTTTCAACATAGTTTTTCTCTAGGAACATATCAAAATAAAAACATAGGGAAGCAACGACGCGAGCTATTGATCTACAACATTATTTGCAAAGTACTATCAGGACTAAGTTCATGATAAATTAAAGTTCAATTAATCATATTACTTAAGAACTCCCACTTAGATAGACATCCCTCTAATCATCTAAGTGATCACGTGATCCAAATCAACTAAACCATGTCCGATCATCACGTGAGATGGAGTAGTTTACAATGGTGAACCTCATTATGTTGATCATATCTACTATATGATTCATGCTCGACCTTTCGGTCTCAGTGTTCCGACGCCATATCTGTATATGCTAGGCTCGTCAAGTTTAACCTGAGTATTCCGCGTGTGCAACTGTTTTGCACCCGTTGTATTTGAACGTAGAGCCTATCACACCCGATCATCATGTGGTGTCTCAGCACGAAGAACTCTCGCAATGGTGCATACTCAGGGAGAACACTTATACCTTGAAATTTAGTTAGAGATCATCTTATAATGCTACCGTCAATCAAAGCAAAATAAGATGCATAAAGGATAAACATCACATGCAATCAATATAAGTGACATGATATGGCCATCATCATCTTGTGCTTGTGATCTCCATCTCCGAAGCACCGTCATGATCACCATCGTCACCAGCGCGACACCTTGATCTCCATTGTAGCATCGTTGTCGTTTCGCCACCTATTGCTTCTACGACTATCGCTACCGCTTAGTGATAAAGTAAAGCAATTACAGGGCGATTGCATTGCATACAATAAAGTGACAACCATATGGCTCCTGCCAGTTGCCGATAACTTGGTTACAAAACATGATCATCTCATACAATAAAATATAACATCACGTCTTGACCATATCACATCACAACATGCCCTGCAAAAACAAGTTAGACGTCCTCTACTTTGTAGTTGCAAGTTTTATGTGGCTACTACGGGCTTAGCAAGAACCGTTCTTACCCACGCATTAAAACCACAATGATAGTTCATCAAGTTAGTGATGTTTTAACCTTCTCAAGGACTGGGCCTAGCCACACTCGGTTCAACGAAAGTTGGAGAAACTAATACCCGCCAGCCACCTATGTGCAAAGCACGTCGGTAGAACCAGTCTCACGTAAGCATACGCGTAATGTCGGTCCGGGCCGCTTCATCCAACAATACCGCCGAACCAAAGTATGACATGCTGGTAAGCAGTATGACTTGTATCGCCCATAACTCACTTGTGTTCTACTCGTGCGTATAACATCTACGCATAAAACCTGGCTCGGATGCCACTGTTGGGGAACGTAGTAATTTCAAAAAAAATCCTACGCACACGCAAGATCATGGTGATGCATAGCAACAAGAGGGAGAGTGTATCTTCATACCCTTGAAGATCGCTAAGCGGAAGCGTTTATCAACGCGGTTGATGTAGTCATACACCTTCACGATCTGACTGATCCAAGTACCGAACGCATGGCACCTTTGAGTTCTGCACACGTTCAGCTCGATGACGTCCTCGACTTCTCGATCCAGCAAGACGGGCGAAGTAGTAGATGAGTTCCGGCAGCACGACGACGTGGTGACGGTGTTGGTGAAGAACAATCTCTGCAGGGCTTCACCTAAGGACTACGGAAACTATGACGGAGGATAAACTAGAGGGGACGGGGTTGCCGGCACATGGCTTGGTGTTTCTTGATGTGTCTTTGGTGCTAGCCCCGCCCCTCTATTTATATGTTGAGCCCTGAGGTCAAAACTTGGAGCAAAAGCCTCCTCAAAGTCGGTTTTGCCCGAAAGGCAAGAGTCCCACTCGGACTCCATGACCAAATGCCACAATCCTTGGCGTCTGGCCCAGACGCCATGGGCCTCGGCGTCTGGCCTAGGGCCAGACATCAGGGCCTCCGGCGTTTGGCCCCCTGGCCTCCGCAAAACTCCTTTTGCACCGACTTATAGCCCCGTGGGCCTGACCCCTTGGCCTAACCATATCATCCAATGTATGAATATGTACCTCCGGAGCTCCTTGTCATGTCCGTGATCTCATCCGGGACTCCGAACAACATTCAGTCACCAACATACATAACTCATATAATACTATATCGTCAACGAACGTTAAGCATGCGGACCCTACGGGTTCGAGAACTATGTAGACATGACCGAGACACCTCTCTGGTCAATAACCAATGGCGAAACCTGGATGCCCATATTGGCTCCTACATATTCTACGAAGATCTCTATCGGTCGAACCGCATAACAACATATGTTGTTCCCTTTGTCATCGGTATGTTACTTGCCCGAGATTCGATCGCCGGTATCTCAATACCTAGTTCAATCTCGTTACCGGCAAGTCTCTTTACTCGTTATGTAATGCATCATCCTGCAACTAACTCATTAGCTACATTGCTTGCAAGGCTTATAGTGATGTGCATTACCGAGAGGGCCTAGAGATACCTCTCCGACAATCAGAGTGACAAATCCTAATCTCGAAATACGCCAACTCAACATGTACCTTCGGAGACACCTGTACAGCTCCTTTATAATCACCCAGTTACGTTGTGACGTTTGGTAGCACACAAAGTGTTCCTCCGGTAAACGGGAGTTGCATAATCTCATAGTCATAGGAACATGTATAAGTCATGAAGAAAGCAATAGCAACATACTAAACGATCAAGTGCTAAGCTAACGAAATGGGTCAAGTCAATCACATGATTCTCCTAATGATGTGATCCCGTTAATCAAATGACAAGTCATGTCTATGGTTAGGAAACACAACCATCTTTAATTAACGAGCTAGTCAAGTAGAGGCATACTAGTGACACTATGTTTGTCTATGTATTCACACATGTATCAAGTTTCCGATTAATACAATTCTAGCATGAATAATAAACATTTATCATGAAATAAGGAAATAAACAATAACTTTATTATTGCCTCTAGGGCATATTTTCTTCATCGTCCGCCCCTCCCCAGCCAGGAGATGACCTTTGGGATGACACCTCGGTGCCCTCCATGGGAGGGGGTGAGAGGGCGCGAGATGGGTCGTCACTCTCCGCCTCCCCAGGGGCTAGAGACTGTTCCATCAAAGAAGAGGGGATATGGATCTCGCACGGAGGGCTAAAAGCATAAAAATTTGAGCATGACAAAGGCAGATTAAAGCGAGAATTGAATGAGTAAGTTTCTAATACTTATGTTTCGGCCAGGGGCTTCTCCCTTTGGACCCGCTCCAGGCTGTGTTTGGACTCTGAGCCCGAACTGTGTGCGAGGACTACCCGCCCTTTCTTCAGCGTCGCCCCCTCCAGGTTCTCGGAGCCCGTCCTTGTTCCCCTCCTCGTCTTGAGGGGGGAGTCGCTCTCCGCTTCCTCGTCATCCTCCTCCCCTTCTTCTTCGTCCTCGTATTCCTTGTGGGAGGAGACGGGCTCGGTCTCTCCGGACATAGTTTCCGAAGGCCCTTTATGGCGGGGCTCGTCCTTGGGCCCCTTGCTCTTCTTCTTGGCCTTCTTCGCAGGCGCCTTATAAGGCACCGGGACCAGCATCTCCGCTAACGCAGGAGCGACTGGGTCTTCAGGCAATGGAGCCGGACTCTTGATCTGCTCTGACTTCTTGGTCCAGCCCTATAACAAAGGATGGGTTGGTGAGTTCGGCATAGATCAAATATGTATATGAACTAGATATATCTTCGGAAATATCGAACACTTACTGGAGAGGCCGGGTTCGTGGCGTTGAGACCCATGTCTTCGGTCTCCATGGGACAACTGCTCTTCTGCGCGTTGAAAAGAAGCTTCCACATTCTCTCGTCCGTGGTGCCGAGGAAATGCTGTAGAGTCTGCGGCTCCTCCGGCTTGAACTCCCACATAGGGGAGTCCCGGTGCTGGCAGGGGAGAATGCTGCGGAAAAGCATAATTTGAATCACGTTGGTTAGGCCAACGTTCTTCCCCAGCACATTGGTGATGCGTGTTTGCAGCGCTAACCCCTCCGTCTGGGACCCCCAGGCGTGGCCCTTCGCGTTCCAGGAGGTGAGCCTCATGGGGGATCCGGATCTGAACTCCGAAATTGCCGCCCACTTAGTGTGGCGCGGCTCGGTGATGTAAAACCACTCCTGCTGCCAGATCTTCACGGTCTCCACAGAGGCCCCCTTGGGCCAGGTGGTGTTCGGCAGCTTGCTGATCATGGCTCCGCCGCAGTTTGTGTGGTCCCAGTCAACCACCTTCGGCTTCACGTTGAAGACCTTGAGCCATAGGCCGAAGTGCGGGTGGACGCAGAGGAGAGCCTCGCACACGACGATGAATGCCGAGATGTGAAGGAAGGAGTTCGGGGCTAGATCGTGGAAATCTAGCCCGTAGTCGTACATGAGTCCACGAACGAAAGGTTGGAGTGGAAAGCCTAACCCTCTAAGGAAGTGGGTAAGGAAGACGACCCATTCATCGGGCTCCGGAGTGGAGATAACCTGACCTTCGGGGGGAAGCCTATGCTTGATGTTGGCCGCTAGGTACGCCGCACTCCGGAGATTCTTGATCATCTCCTCCGTCACGGAGGAGGCCTCCCACTTGCCTTTGGAGCCGGATCCGACCATCGTCAGAGGAGGTGTAGTGGTGGTGAGAAAGACGGAAGCTTTGCGGGCGCAGAAAGCTTAGGAGATTGGAAGGTTGAGGAGATGTGAAGGCGTGAGGCAGAAAGTAAAGATCTATTGCCCTCTTATAGGCAGTGAAAGTGCCAACCGTCCCCCACTAGTGCCTTGAATCTCGCCTATTCCCAATGAAGGCGTGCGCCGCAAACGATTGGATTGCCCAAATATCGTTAATATACAATCCCATATTAAGTGGGCACGATCTCTGTTTTGACAGGACGTGCCAATGTGGCGTGGCCTTGAAACACGGAACGCGGGATGGGAAAAACGGTTCAAAATGCCGAAGGGTCAAGTCTCACGCTTCGCCGATAAAGTTGTCAGTAAAAGACATTGTTCTTATTTTTTTATCCTGCCTTCGCGGCTAAGGGTTGTGTTTATTATGAAAAGCCGGATACAATTCTTTTATAGAGGAGAGCCGATGTGTATTCTTCAAGGAACCCACCTTGCAATGCCGAAGTCAACCTGAACGCCGAATATATCATCATTGAAGACTGGTTCAAGGGCTACTGTGGGAGTCCTGGACTAGGGGGGGGTCCTCGGGTGTCCAGTCTACTAACGTGGGCCGGACAGATGAGCCGTCAAGATACAAGACAGAAGATTATCTCTCGTGTCCGGTGGGGACTCCCGTATGCGTGGATGGCAAGTATAGGTGTCCGAATATGTTATTCCTTTTTGTAAAACCAACTTTGTACCACCCTAAGCCCCTCCGGTGTCTATATAAACCGGAGGGTAGATCAGAGGCATGATCACAACATTGCTAGTCTAGCTGATCTAGGGTTAGCTGAATCGATCTGGAGGTATATCAACTCTTGTAACTCCTATACCCTCGAATATAATCAAGCAGGAGTAGGGTTTTACCTCCATTAAGAGGCCTCGAACCTAGGTAAACATTGTGTCCTTTGTCCATAGTTACCATTGGTCCTCGGACATATAGCTTGGGCCCCCCTACCCGAGATTTGCCGGTTTTGACACCGACAGCGGGCACACGGCTGGAGACGAGGGCCAGGTGGCGAGAAGGAGAGACGGGCTGGGCTCCGGCCTACGACCGGTGAAGCCGGTGAGGCGAGGAATGGCGGCTGGGCATCGAGGCACACCGGGCGTCGGGACAAGGCGGCTATTCTGTTCTGCTCGATGTGGACGACAGGACGAGGGTGCTGTTTTCGCGCCTGGTAAGTGTTATTGGGCCTTTTATTTTCTCTGGCCCAGTTGGAGATATATAGGTATATGGACTGCTCCAAAATTCCAGGGTGGGCCGCGGCCCACACTGGCCCCACCCTGTAGCTCCAGCCCCTGCTTGGAGTAGATATGTTGATACAATTACATAGCCTGGAGATTATTTGCATTTCTTTTGGTTAGTTCAAATTTAGTTTTCTCAGATTTTCAGTATTTGATCATTCCATGTGGATATCATTGACATGGTTTGTAAAATGTACATTTCTACATTTACCCTGTTTGGTTAAATGCATGCCTATCTGTTGATAAGAGGAAGAGGATGATCAGGAAAGCATGGAGTTGAGCAAATAAGTAAAGTAAGAAAGGCCGTTCAGAAATAAAATTACAGGAAGAAAGGGAAGAGCAGCAGTCAAGGTTGGGCTTGGTGGCCTCGACGTCTATGACCTCCTTTGTGCCAAGCCTCGCATCACCCCGTTATTACGTTATCTGCTTCCATAGATTTAGCACTGTGACTGATGTACTACCCTATAGAAATATGATTGTTTGATGTAGTCTCTCCGTTTCTAAATATAAGTCTTTTTAGAGATTTTAATTCGGACTTGATAAGGAGCAAAATAAGTTAATCTACATTTTAAAATATGTCTACATACATCTGAATGTAGTCCTTATTAATATCCATAAAGGACTTATATTTAGGAACAAAGAGAGTATGATTTAGTTGAGTTCCCTCTTTATGAGAAAAAGACTCTCTTTTAAAGTTGTTCCCTGTCCTCATTCCTCGTGATCTCTGAATCGATGTTTAGTTGATAATTATAACAACAAAGGATCGTTCATTACCGGCAAAGAAAAAAAGGATCGTTCGCAAACAAGGTTCTCACAGCACTCTTATAATTATTTTGGCATGAAAAAGCATTGTGATTAATTCTGACTACTCTAATCAAGAGCTAGCATGGGACTAATGGAATCGATCGACCAAACTAGACTATACACATGTATATTCATGGAGTTCACCGGCGTCGGTGTGAGCGAGTGCACGGCATGGAGCAGTCCGAAGCGTCTTGGCGTCCCACCGCTGTCAACGAGGAGTTTGTACTGCAGCCTGCGTGGACGTCTTGGTGCACGTCCGCCATCGAAGAGGTGTCCGCCCGGTCAGCTGTTAGAATAAATCCGAGACGCTCCGTTGATCTATAGAGGATCAAGCAATCACACGAGGCATAACATCGAGATTTTTGAACGAGGTTCACCATCATGGCTACATCCCCGGGGCTTGATTATGGGAGCTCCTCCCCGTGACACCGTCACAATACCGCACACCGGCGACCCGGGCGCCGGCACACGCCGTCGGCTCCCCCTGCGCCACTGTGCATAAGTTACATCGTGTGTCCACCCCCGTTATATATGAGAGGCCTAGGATACAAGTGTCCTCCTTGGACATGGCTCCATATCCTGTCTACACACCGTACGACTCCAAGTCCATCTTGGCAAATATTCTCCACCATCTTGAATTCGTCCGTGCGTAGAACCTCCATGTACATTGGACTTGAGATATGCCATGAGCATCTCTGCTACTCCCAGACTCCATGTGACTCCACCTACAACTGTAGTCCCTTCTCGTCTTCTTCACAGTCAACACTCGAGCAAAATTAAGTTCCTCTTTACTCTACTTTGTGCTCCCAACTTATAGATTATCCGTTCAATGCCATCACACACCGACCACTGTCTGCGTGAAAATGAACAACCCACATATTGGACACCACATATAAGAGTTACCTGAACTCAACGTCACCGCTCTTTCTTGACCGTCTGTCTGAAACTTGAAGGAATTTCACCGTCGCCCTGTGTCATCCTGAGTCAAATTTGCAGTTGTCTCACCCTTCCTCTGGATAGTCTCTAGCATGTCCCACGGCTATAACACTCCGCCTCCTTCTGTATATGTCATCCGCACTTTGCCATGTGCACTGAACACCACAGAATATACGGCCATGTACTCTCTCAGCTTTTGACAATTTCAGACTTTCCGCCACTTTCTTAGATTCTCTATGGTTAACTCCTGTCCATCAACTGTCACCGATAGACCCAGTCACCCTAACTTGAATCTGGTACTCGTCAATACTGCTTCAGCACCCCTGCACAATTTGTCTGACAACATATCTGACCCCCAGTGCCTTTGCCCGTCGCTGTGTCCCGTGCTTACCGCACGCCTCGCCGCTATAACCGCGTCGAGCCTCTGCTCTCCTGGTCGAGTCTCCCGGGTAGCTAGCCCGCACGGATCTGAATGTCGCAGATCCGCTGACTAAACCTCTCTCGCGTGCAAAACATGATCAACACCAGAACTCTATGGGTGTTCGATTCATCACAATGTAACTAGATTAGTGACTCTAGTGCAAGTGGGAGACTGTTGGAAATATGCCCTAGAGGCAATAATAAAAGTATTATTATATTTCATTGTTCATGATAATTGTCTTGTATTCATGCTATAACTGTATTATCCGGAAATCGTAATACACGTGTGAATACTTAGACCACACTATGTCCCTGGTAAGCCTCTAGTTGACCAGCCCGTTGTGATCAACAGATAGTCATGGTTTCCTGACTATGGACATTGGATGTCATTGATAACGGGATCACATCATTAGGAGAATGATGTGATGGACAAGACCCAATCCTAAGCATAGCATAAAAGATCGTGTAGTTCGTTTTGCTAGAGCTTTGCAAGTGTCAAGTATCTCTTCCTTCGACCATGAGATCGTGTAACTCCCGGATACCGTAAGAATGCCTTGGGTGTGCCAAACGTCACAACGTAACTGGGTGACTATAAAGGTGCATTACAGGTATCTCCGAAAGTAGCTGTTGGGTTGACACGGATCGAGACTGGGATTTGTCACTCCGTATGACGGAGAGGTATCTCTGGGCCCACTCGGTAATGCATCATCATAATGAGCTCAAAGTGACCAAGGTGTTGGACACGGGATCATGCATTACGGTACGAGTAAAGTGACTTGCCGGTAACGAGACTGAACAAGGTATTGGGATACCGACGATCGAGTCTCGGGCAAGTAACGTACCGATTGGCAAAGGGAATTGCATACAGGGTTTGATCGAATCCTCGACATAGTGGTTCATCCGATGACAACATCGAGGAGCATGTGGGAGCCATCATGGGTATCCAGATCCCGCTGATGGTTATTGACTAAGAGAGTCTCGGTCATGTCTACATGTCTCCCGAACCCGTAGGGTCTACACACTTAAGGTTCAGTCACGCTAGGGTTGTAGGGATATGTATATGCAGTAACCCGAATGTTGTTCGGAGTCCCGGATGAGATCCCGGACGTCACGAGGAGTTCCGGAATGGTCCGGAGGTAAAGATTTATATATGGGAAGTCCTGTTTCGGGCATCGGGACAAGTTTCGGGGTTATCGGTATTGTACCGGGACCACCGGAGGGGTCCCGGGGGCCCACCGGGTGGGGCCACCCATCCCCGGGGGCCACATGGGCTGTAGGGGGTGCGCCTTGGCCTACATGGGCCAAGGGCACCAGCCCCACAAGGCCCATGCGCCTAGGGTTTCCAAGGGGGAGGAGTCCTACTAGTGGAAGGCACCTCCTAGGTGCCTTGGGGGGGAGGGAATCCCCCCTTGGCCGCCGCACCCCCTAGGAGATTTGATCTCCTAGGGCCGGCCACCCCCCCTTGGCACCCCTATATATAGTGGGGGAGAGGAGGGACTTCACACCTTGTGCCCTGGCCTTTGGTTGCCTCCTTCTCCCTCCCCAACACCTCCTCCAACTCCATAGCGCTTAGCGAAGCTCTGCCGGAGTACTGCAGCTCCACCAACACCACGCCGTCGTGCTGCTGCTGGTGCCATCTCCCTCAACCTCTCCTCCCTTCCTTGCTGGATCAAGAAGGAGGAGACGTGGCTGTTTCCGTACGTGTGTTGAACGCGGAGGTGCCGTCCGTTCGGCGCAGGTCATCGGTGATTTGAATCACGTCGAGTACGACTACATCATCACCTTGCAAGCTTCCGCACGCGATCTACAAGTGGTATGTAGATGCAAACTCTCTCCCTAGACTCGTTGCTTAGATGAACTCATAGATGGATCTTGGTGAAACCGTAGGAAAAATTTTAATTTTCTGCAACGTTCCCCAACAGTGGCATCATGAGCTAGGTCTATGCGTAGTTCTCTTTGCACGAGTAGAACACAACTTTGTTGTGGGCGTGGATTTTGTCATCTTACTTGCCTCTACTAGTCTTTTCTTGCTCAACGGTATTGTGGGATGAAGCGGCCCGGACCAACCTTACACGTACGCTTACGTGAGACCGGTTCCACCGACTGACATGCACAAGTTGCATAAGGTGGCTGGCGGGTGTCTGTCTCTCCCACCTTAGTTGGAGCGGAATCGATGAACAGGGCCCTTATGAAGGGTAAATAGAAGTTGACAAAATCACGTTGTGGTGATTCGTAGGTAAGAAAACGTTCTTGCTAGAACCCAATTGCAGCCACGTAAAAGATGCAACAACAATTAGAGGACGTCTAACTTGTTTTTGCAGCGATTGATCATGTGATGTGATATGGCCAGAAGTTGTGATGAATGATGAATTGTGATGTATGAGATCATGTTCTTTGTAATAGGATTCACGACTTGCATGTCGATGAGTATGACAACCGGCAGGAGCCATAGGAGTTGTCATTATTTTTTGTATGACCTGCGTGTCATTGAATAACGTCATGTAAACTACTTTACTTTATTGCTAAACGTTAGTCATAGAAGTAGAAGTAGTCGTTGGCGTGACAACTTCATGAAGACACGATGATGGAGATCATGATGATGGAGATCATGGTGTCAAGCCGGTGACAAGATGATCATGGAGCCCCGAAGATGAAGATCAATGGAGCTATATGATATTGGCCATATCATGTCACAACTATATAATTGCATGTGATGTTTATTATGTATTATGCATCTTGTTTACTTAGGACGACGGTAGTAAATAAGATGATCCCTTATAAAATTTCAAGAAGTGTTCTCCCCTAACTGTGCACCGTTGCTACAGTTCGTCGTTTCTAAGCACCACGTGATGATCGGGTGTGATGGATTCTTACGTTCACATACAACGGGTGTAAGACAGTTTTACACAGCGAAAACACTTAGGGTTAACTTGACGAGCCTAGCATGTACAGACATGGCCTCGGAACACGGAGACCGAAAGGTCGAACACGAGTCGTATGGAAGATACGATCAACATGAAAATGTTCACCGACGATGACTAGTCCGTCTCACGTGATGATCGGACACGGGCTGGTCGACTCGGATCGTGTAACACTTAGATGACTAAAGGGATGTCTAATCTAAGTGGGAGTTCATAATTTGATTAGAACTTTATTATCATGAACATAGTCTAAAACCTTTGCAAATATGTCTTGTAGATCAATGGCCAACGCTAATGTCAACATGAACTTCAACGCGTTCCTAGAGAAAACCAAGCTGAAAGATGATGGCAGCAACTATACGGACTGGGTCCGGAACCTGAGGATCATCCTCATAGCTGCCAGGAAACAATATGTCCTAGAAGGACCGCTAGGTGACGCTCCCGTCCCAGAGAACCAAGACATTATGAATGCTTGGCAAACTCGCGCTGATGATTACTCCCTCGTTCAGTGCGGCATGCTTTACAGCTTAGAACCGGGGCTCCAAAAGCGTTTTGAGCATCACGGAGCATATGAGATGTTCGAAGAGCTGAAACTAGTTTTTCAAGCTCATGCCCGGGTCGAGAGATATGATGTCTCCGACAAGTTCTACAGTTGTAAGATGGAGGAAAACAGTTCTGTCAGTGAGCACATCCTGAAGATGTCTGGGTTGCACAACCGTATGACCCAGCTAAACATTAACCTCCCAGATGAGGCGGTCATTGACAGAATCCTCCAGTCGCTCCCACCAAGCTACAAGAGCTTTGTGATGAACTACAACATGCAAGGAATGGAAAAGACCATTCCTGAATTGTTCTCGATGCTGAAGTCAGCAGAGGCTGAAATCAAGAAAGAACATCAAGTGTTGATGGTCAATAAGACCACTAAGTTCAAGAAGGGCAAGGGTAAGAAGAACTTCAAGAAGGACGGCAAAGATGTTGCCGCGCCTGGTAAGCCAGTTACCGGGAAGAAGTCAAAGAATGGACCCAAGCCTGAGACTGAGTGCTTTTATTGCAAGGGGAAGGGTCACTGGAAGCGGAACTGCCCCAAATACTTAGCGGATAAGAAGGCCGGCAACACCAAAGGTATATTTGATATACATGTGATTGATGTGTACCTTACCAGTACTCGTAGTAACTCCTGGGTATTTGATACCGGTGCCGTTGCTCATATTTGTAACTCACAGCAGGAGTTGCGGAATAAACGGAGACTGGCGAAGGACGAGGTGACGATGCGCGTCGGGAATGGTTCCAGAGTCGATGTGATCGCCGTCGGCACGCTGCCTCTACATTTACCTACGGGATTAGTTTTGAACCTTAATAATTGTTATTTAGTGCCAAGTTTGAGCATGAACATTGTATCTGGATCTCGTTTAATACGAGATGGCTACTCATTTAAGTCTGAGAATAATGGTTGTTCGATTTATATGAGAGATATGTTTTATGGTCATGCTCCGATGGTCAATGGTTTATTCTTAATGAATCTCGAGCGTAATATTACACATGTTCATAGTGTAGATGCCAAAAGATTTAAAGTTGATAACGATAGTCCCACATACTTGTGGCACTGCCGCCTTGGTCACATTGGTGTCAAGCGCATGAAGAAGCTCCATGCTGATGGACTTTTAGAGTCTCTTGATTATGAATCATTTGACACGTGCGAACCCTGCCTCTTAGGTAAAATGACCAAGACTCCGTTCTCCGGAACAATGGAGCGAGCAACCAACTTGTTGGAAATCATACATACCGATGTGTGCGGTCCAATGAGCGTTGAGGCTCGCGGAGGATATCGTTATGTTCTCACTCTCACAGATGACTTGAGTAGATATGGGTATGTCTACTTAATGAAACACAAGTCTGAGACCTTTGAAAAGTTCAAGGAATTTCAGAATGAGGTGGAGAATCAACGTGACCGAAAGATAAAATTCTTACGATCAGATCGTGGAGGAGAATACTTAAGTCACGAATTTGGTACACACTTAAAGAAATGTGGAATCGTTTCACAGCTCACGCCGCCTGGAACACCTCAGCGAAACGGTGTGTCCGAACGTCGTAATCGCACTCTATTGGATATGGTGCGGTCTATGATGTCTCTTACCGATTTACCGCTATCATTTTGGGGATACGCTCTAGAGACAGCTACATTCACTTTAAATAGGGCACCGTCTAAATCCGTTGAGACGACACCGTATGAATTATGGTTTGGAAAGAAACCTAAGCTGTCGTTTCTAAAAGTTTGGGGATGCGAAGCTTATGTCAAGAAACTTCAACCTGAAAAGCTCGAACCAAAGTCGGAAAAATGCGTATTCATAGGATACCCTAAGGAAACTATAGGGTATACCTTCTACTTAAGATCCGAAGGCAAGATCTTTGTTGCCAAGAACGGATGCTTTCTGGAGAAAGAGTTTCTCTCGAAAGAAGTAAGTGGGAGGAAAGTAGAACTCGATGAAGTACTACCTCTTGAGCGGGATAGTGACGCAGCACAGGAAACCATTCCTGTGATGCCCACACCAACTGAAGAGGAAAACCATGATGATGATCAAGGTACTTCGGATCAAGTTACTGCTGAACTTCGTAGGTCCACAAGGACACGTTCCGCACCAGAGTGGTACGGCAATCCTGTCCTGGAAATCATGTTGTTAGACAACAATGAACCTTCGAACTATGAAGAAGCAATGACGGGCCCGGATTCCAACAAATGGCTTGAAGCCATGAAATCCGAGATAGAATCCATGTATGAAAACAAAGTATGGACTTTGACAGACTTGCCCGATGATCGGCGAGCGATAGAAAACAAATGGATCTTTAAGAAGAAGACGGACGCGGATGGTAATGTTACCATCTATAAAGCTCGACTTGTCGCTAAGGGTTATCGACAGGTTCAAGGGATTGACTACGACGAGACATTCTCTCCCGTAGCAAAGCTAAAGTCCGTCCGAATCATGTTAGCAATTGCCGCATACTATGATTATGAGATATGGCAGATGGACGTCAAAACAGCATTCCTTAACGGGCATCTTAAGGAAGAACTGTATATGATGCAGCCGGAAGGTTTTGTCGATCCTCAGAACGCTAACAAAGTATGCAAGCTCCAGCGATCCATTTATGGACTGGTGCAAGCATCTCGGAGTTGGAACATTCGCTTTGATGAGATGATCAAAGCGTTTGGGTTTATGCAGACTTATGGAGAAGCCTGCGTTTACAAGAAAGTGAGTGGGAGCTCTGTAGCATTTCTCATATTATATGTAGATGACATACTCCTGATGGGAAATAATATAGAATTTCTGGACAGCATTAAGGCCTACTTGAATAAGTGTTTTTCAATGAAGGACCTTGGAGAAGCTGCTTATATATTAGGCATCAAGATCTATAGAGATAGATCGAGACGCCTCATAGGTCTTTCACAAAGTACATACCTTGATAAGATTTTGAAGAGATTCAGAATGGATCAGTCCAAGAAGGGGTTCTTGCCTATGTTACAAGGTATGAGACTGAGCTCAGCTCAGTCACCGACCACGGCAAAAGATAAAGAAGAGATGAGTGTCATCCCCTATGCTTCAGCCATAGGATCTATTATGTATGCCATGCTGTGTACCAGACCCGATGTAAACCTTGCCGTAAGTTTGGTAGCAAGATACCAAAGTAATCCCGGCAAGGAACACTGGACAGCGGTCAAGAATATCCTGAAGTACCTGAAAAGGACAAAGGACATGTTTCTCGTTTATGGAGGAGACGAAGAGCTCGTCGTAAAGGGTTACGTCGACGCTAGCTTCGACTCAGATCCGGATGACTCTAAGTCACAAACCGGATACGTGTATATGTTGAATGGTGGAGCAGTAAGCTGGTGCAGCTGCAAGCAGAGCGTCGTGGCGGGATCTACGTGTGAAGCGGAGTACATGGCAGCCTCGGAGGCAGCACATGAAGCGATTTGGGTGAAGGAGTTCATCACCGACCTAGGAGTCATACCCAATGCGTCGGGGCCGATCAAACTCTTCTGTGACAACACTGGAGCTATTGCCCTCGCAAAGGAGCCCAGGTTTCACAAGAAGACCAGGCACATCAAGCGTCGTTTCAACTCCATCCGTGAAAATGTTCAAGATGGAGACATAGAGATTTGCAAAGTACACACGGATCTGAATGTCGCAGATCCGCTGACTAAACCTCTCTCGCGTGCAAAACATGATCAACACCAGAACTCTATGGGTGTTCGATTCATCACAATGTAACTAGATTAGTGACTCTAGTGCAAGTGGGAGACTGTTGGAAATATGCCCTAGAGGCAATAATAAAAGTATTATTATATTTCATTGTTCATGATAATTGTCTTGTATTCATGCTATAACTGTATTATCCGGAAATCGTAATACACGTGTGAATACTTAGACCACACTATGTCCCTGGTAAGCCTCTAGTTGACCAGCCCGTTGTGATCAACAGATAGTCATGGTTTCCTGACTATGGACATTGGATGTCATTGATAACGGGATCACATCATTAGGAGAATGATGTGATGGACAAGACCCAATCCTAAGCATAGCATAAAAGATCGTGTAGTTCGTTTTGCTAGAGCTTTGCAAGTGTCAAGTATCTCTTCCTTCGACCATGAGATCGTGTAACTCCCGGATACCGTAAGAATGCCTTGGGTGTGCCAAACGTCACAACGTAACTGGGTGACTATAAAGGTGCATTACAGGTATCTCCGAAAGTAGCTGTTGGGTTGACACGGATCGAGACTGGGATTTGTCACTCCGTATGACGGAGAGGTATCTCTGGGCCCACTCGGTAATGCATCATCATAATGAGCTCAAAGTGACCAAGGTGTTGGACACGGGATCATGCATTACGGTACGAGTAAAGTGACTTGCCGGTAACGAGACTGAACAAGGTATTGGGATACCGACGATCAAGTCTCGGGCAAGTAACGTACCGATTGGCAAAGGGAATTGTATACAGGGTTTGATCGAATCCTCGACATAGTGGTTCATCCGATGACAACATCGAGGAGCATGTGGGAGCCATCATGGGTATCCAGATCCCGCTGATGGTTATTGACTAAGAGAGTCTCGGTCATGTCTACATGTCTCCCGAACCCGTAGGGTCTACACACTTAAGGTTCAGTCACGCTAGGGTTGTAGGGATATGTATATGCAGTAACCCGAATGTTGTTCGGAGTCCCGGATGAGATCCCGGACGTCACGAGGAGTTCCGGAATGGTCCGGAGGTAAAGATTTATATATGGGAAGTCCTGTTTCGGGCATCGGGACAAGTTTCGGGGTTATCGGTATTGTACCGGGACCACCGGAGGGGTCCCGGGGGCCCACCGGGTGGGGCCACCCATCCCCGGGGGCCACATGGGCTGTAGGGGGTGCGCCTTGGCCTACATGGGCCAAGGGCACCAGCCCCACAAGGCCCATGCGCCTAGGGTTTCCAAGGGGGAGGAGTCCTACTAGTGGAAGGCACCTCCTAGGTGCCTTGGGGGGGAGGGAATCCCCCCTTGGCCGCCGCACCCCCTAGGAGATTTGATCTCCTAGGGCCGGCCACCCCCCCTTGGCACCCCTATATATAGTGGGGGGAGAGGAGGGACTTCACACCTTGTGCCCTGGCCTTTGGTTGCCTCCTTCTCCCTCCCCAACACTTCCTCCAACTCCATAGCGCTTAGCGAAGCTCTGCCGGAGTACTGCAGCTCCACCAACACCACGCCGTCATGCTGCTGCTGGTGCCATCTCCCTCAACCTCTCCTCCCTTCCTTGCTGGATCAAGAAGGAGGAGACGTGGCTGTTTCCGTACGTGTGTTGAACGCGGAGGTGCCGTCCGTTCGGCGTAGGTCATCGGTGATTTGAATCACGTCGAGTACGACTACATCATCACCTTGCAAGCTTCCGCACGCGATCTACAAGTGGTATGTAGATGCAAACTCTCTCCCTAGACTCGTTGCTTAGATGAACTCATAGATGGATCTTGGTGAAACCGTAGGAAAAATTTTAATTTTCTGCAACGTTCCCCAACAAGTGTACCATGAAAAGAACACCAGAAGTAGTCCCCTTTTAGTCTTCTTGTACATGTAGCAGCAAGCTCAAGCTCACCCTCATGCATGTAGCACCCGTGACTCTTTTTGACTATCTTCTTGTACTTTACTTTTCCACGCTATAGATCAAACTGATGGTGATCGGAACTCCCATGTTCTAACACGTTGTAGCAGCTCCCTTCGGAAACGAATCCTGCTTTTTTCCTTAACAAATCTCATTCACCTGTACGTACAGCCTCCCGCAACTCTCCAGCACTTGCGCTTTGTCCCGGTTCCCCTTTGGCCATGTGATACGTCTCCAACGTATCTATAAGTTTTGATTGTTCCATGCTATTATATTACTCCTTTCGGATGTTTATGGGCTTTATTTTACATATTTATATCATTTTTGGGACTAACCTACTAATCGGAGGCCCACCCCCGTATTGCTATTTTTTTGCCTATTTCAGTATTTCGAAGAAAAGGAATATCAAACGGAGTCCAAACGGAATGAAACCTTCGGGAGCGTGATTTTTGGAACGGACATGATCCAGAGGACTTGGAGTGCAAGCTAAGAAGCAGTCGAGGCGGCCACGAGATAGGAGAGCGCGCCCACCCCCTCTGGGCGTGCCCCCTGTCTCGTGGGCCCCTCGGGCAGCCACCGACCTACTTCTTCCTCCTATATATACCCACGTACCCCGAAAACATCCAGGGAGCCAACGAAAAACAATTTTCACCGCCGTAACCTTCTGTATCCGCGAGATCCCATCTTGGAGCCTTCGCCGGCGCTCCGCCGGAGGGGGAATCGACCATGGAGGGCTTCTACATCAACACCATAGCCCCTCCGATGAGTTGTGAGTAGTTTACCATAGACCTTCGGGTCCATAGTTATTAGCTAGATGGCTTCTTCTCTCTTTTTGGATCTCAATACAATGTTCTCCCCCTCTCTTGTGGAGATCTATTCGATGTAAACTCTTTTTGAGGTGCGTTTGTCGAGATCCGGTGAATTGTGGGTTTATGATCAAGTTTATGTATGAGAAATATTTGAATATCTTCTGAATTATTTTATGTATGATTGAGTTATCTTTGCAAGTCTCTTCGAATTATCAGTTTGGCTTGGCCTACTAGATTGATCTTTCTTGCCATGGGAGAAGTGCTTAGCTTTGGGTTCAATCTTGCGGTGTCCTTACCCAGTGACAGAAAGGGTTGCAAGGCACG
Organism: Triticum aestivum; assembly: GCF_018294505.1. Classification (NCBI taxonomy): domain Eukaryota; kingdom Viridiplantae; phylum Streptophyta; class Magnoliopsida; order Poales; family Poaceae; genus Triticum; species Triticum aestivum. The sequence continues at coordinate 131,356,823 of NC_057810.1, read as the reverse complement.
TATTGTATTGTTATCATCGAGGATAAAAAGATGGGGTTTATATCATATTGCTTGAGTTTATCCCTCTACATCATGTCATCTTTCTTAATGCGTTACTCTGTTCTTATGAACTTAATACTCTAGATGCATGCTGGATAGCGGGCGATGTATGGAGTAATAGTAGTAGATGCAGGCAGGAGTCGGTTTACTTGTCATGGACGTGATGCCTATATACATGATCATGCCTAGATAATCTCATAATTATTCGCTTTTCTATCAATTGCTCGACAGTAATTTGTTCACCCACCGTAATACTTATGCTATCTTGAGAGAAGCCACTAGTGAAACCTATGGCCCCCGGGTCTATCTTTTATCATATAAACTTTCAATCTACCTTTATTTGTATCTTTACTTTTTGCATCTATATTATAAAATACCAAAAATATATTTATCTTATCATACTATCTCTATCAGATCTCACTTTCGCAAGTGGCCGTGAAGGGATTGACAACCTCTTTATTGCGTTGGTTGCGAGTTCTTTGTTTGTTTGTGTAGGTGCGTGGGACTTTTGAGGAGCCTCCTACTGGATTGATACCTTGGTTCTCAAAAAACTGAGGAAAATACTTACGCCACTATTGCTGCATCACCCTTTTCTCTTCAAGGAAAACCAACGCAAGCTCAAGATGTAGCACCATGCACAAGTCTCGCCTGCAGCTCCCAGCAGCCCAACATGGGCCTTGTCAGCTCCAGCCCAGTGCCATGAGCCACCTATTGCACCGGTCCGCAGTGTAGCCCAGCCATGGGCCACGGCCTGCTATGACTCCTACCATAGTCACTAGCCACCTTGTCTCGATCGCTACGTCTCTGACTCTGAGTCCTGACGCACGTTCCGACGCTGCCGTCGCCAAGTTGCTTTCCGATCGGATTCGATCCCATCTGCTGACTGCACGCACCAGCCGCCCGATCGGCCTCGAACTGAATCGATCTGCCTCCCGCTTCGAATTGCTTCATGTAGTCGCTCGCTTCCGGATCGATTTCTCGTCCGCACATGGCGCTCCGCCGCGATATGTTTCCTGCGAACAACCTTGATCCAATCCGAGCTTTTCCTCTACATCAATGATCTGAGGCCTCCTCGAACCTTGCTCTGATACCACTTGTTAGAATAAATCCGAGACACTCCATCGATCTACCGAGGACCAAGCAATCACATGAGGCACGACACCGAGATTTGTTAACGAGGTTCACCATCATGGCTACATCTCCAGGGCTTGACTACGGGCGCTCCTCCCCGTGACACCGTCACAATACCGCACACCGTCCACCCGGGTGCCGGCACAAGCCGCCGGCTCCCCCTGCGCGCCTGTGCTATTATGTTGGCATAGGTTACATCGTGTGTTCACCCCCGTTATATATGAGAGGCCTAGGATACAAGTGTTCTACTTGGACACAACTCCATATCATGTGTACACACCGTACGAATCCAAGTCCAACTGTAACCTAACTTGTACAATAATATTCGACACAACTCTAACACCAGCAACATGGTCTGCGGCAGCCGTGTTCGAGGAGTCCGACTGCCGCCGTGGTTGAGCAGTCCGACTGGCTGCCGGCCACGAGGTCGTTCCGCGTGGCCATGGATGAGAATTCTTGGTATCATGGTGCCACATGGGCCGTGGCTGCCGGCGACAAGGTCGTTTGGCACCGCCATGGTCGAGAACAAAGTCATGGGAGTTTTTTTAAAATCAAAAGTTGTATTGATTTAAACAGCGGGATTATAATCCTTCCTTTACACAAGCCGTGAGGAAGGCTGTAATATAATTGATCCAAAGACAACCTTCTAGAGGAATTACATTGTTTCGCACAAAGATGTGCTAATTCATCCGCGTCCCTTGTTATATAGATCAGTCGAAACACGTCAAAATTCCTGAATTTCCTTAATCGTGGTAGCTATCTCCGATCGATCAACATCTGGAGAGCTCCACAATTTCACTACTAGCTGGGCATTGTTAGATATAATCTTGCCTGATTGTGTTAGCTACTAGGAGTCTACAGCTAGGAGCCTACGTGATGTTAGTCTGAGTCAGATTAGGTTAGGACTTTGTCCGTACTAGGTTAGTACGTGTTAGACAAGTAGTACTAGACGTGTTAGAGTTATGTTATGATACGTGAGGTTTGAGTCGGCAAGCTTGGACGTGTATATATATATACGTGACAAGGGCTGCGTGAGTTTGTAACTGGGGTAAGAAAAACAGAAAATAAAAGAGGGAAAAGAAAGGCACGACACGTGCCTTTGGCAAAAGTTTTTGCGTGTGCGTGTTCATCGTGATTTGATGTGATCGATCCTGTGGGCAGAATTCCAACAATTGGTATAAGAGCTAGGTCGATTTGAAGCTGCGCTTGCCCCGGGGTGGCGATCTGCTAGCGCCTCGGGGCGGGCGATATGGTCGCTAGATGGTGCAGTGACGAGGAGCGGCGGGCAATGTTGTTGCTGGGTGCTGCAGCAACGAGGAGGATCATGCGAACGTCGTTCGGCGGAGCGACATGGAGGGAGATGGGAGGTTGTCGTCGGCAAGGCGGCGGATGGAGATCGTTGACAGGAGCGGTGATGCGGTGATGCGGTGCCGGAAAGTCGTCAAGATCGTCATCCGGAAGTTAGAGTCAAGGAGTCGTGCGGGTTAGCACGGTTGGTCGGTCGGTCAGTTGGTCGTCATCATGTTAGTCGTCATCATGTCCAAGTGCTCGTCTCTGTGAGGAGGCATTGAAGATGAAGAGAATCCAGGTCGTCTATGTGTCTCGACGAGAGGATCAAGTTCAACTATGTGGGGGCGGTAAACCAGTGAAGGTGAGTCTCTTCAATGAGGCCATGTCTTTACAAGAGGCTGGAGTGCATGGTGTAGTGCACAGGGTGGTGTGATCCACAAGGAGCCGCATGTATCTCGCTAGGGTGGATGATGAGTCCACCGGGTGGTGTGTTCCACGGATTACTAGCGAGGCTGGGTAGTCCAAGACATATTTGAGGTGATCCGTAAATTCGCCAAGTTAAAATTGAAGGGGAGATTGTTGCGACCAATGAAGCTATCAATTTGACTTGTCGTGGTGCGAGCGGATGAGTCGACAAAAGATGAATCATTGACAAGCCAGGATCAGGGGAGCACAGAAGACAAAGAGTCAAGATTAAGGAGAGATTGTTAGATATAATCTTGCCTAATTGTGTTAGCTACTAGGAGTCTACAGCTAGGAGCCTACGTGATGTTAGTCTGAGTCAGATTAGGTTAGGACTTTGTCCGTACTAGGTTAGTACGTGTTAGACAAGTAGTACTAGACGTGTTAGAGTTATGTTATGATACGTGAGGTTTGAGTCGGCAAGCTTGGACGTGTATATACATGACAAGGGCTGCGTGAGTTTGTAACTGGGGTAAGAAAAACAGAAAATAAAAGAGGGAAAAGAAAAGCACGACACGTGCCTTTGTCAAAAGTTTTTGCGTGTGCGTGTTCATCATGATTTGATGTGATCAATCTTGTAGACAGAATTCCAACAGGCATCAGTTTCAAGAATCACTCTCCTATACCCAATATCAAAGTCATGGGAGTTGTGGACGTATGTAATACAGCTGCTTAGGATACGTACTGGCCTACACGATACAACGGGAATCGGTAGTTGGGAATATAGAAACTGATGGGAGGTGGGATTCATGCTTTGAGATCGGGGAGGCAACGTGGCATCCATCGAAGTGGGTGGGTCTAACCGGCTGGTGAATGAGACCCGGTCTCATAAAAAAAATTCCTTTCCTCAACTACGGTTTCCTCTCCAACGAGCTTGCGCAAGCGACTAAGTTTTTTTACCGGTGGCGGTAGCTACCGGCACAGCTCCAGCCAATCACCTTGCACCACCCCACACTGTAGTTTATATCACATGCAGTATAACACTGTTTGCTCATATTTACTAAATGTTGGTATTCAACCACCCTGGCCCATCACGTGATGTCATCCACATGCATGTACGTCAAGAATGTGACAGCTCTCTTCTCTCTTCCCTTACATAATAAATCTATACTTTTATTTCAGCTTTGCTAATTTAACTCGTCCGTATCTTTTAAACCATAATTTCATTATTGAAACTTTTTATATATATGAACTCGCGGCGTTCAGACCTTTAAAACAAGATCAATCTTGAATATATTTCAAACACGTTTGAATTTCAATGTTTCAATCGATTTATTTCATTTCAACTATTTCAGTCAGTTGAAATTCTGATTTCATTTATTTCAAAAAATATTTTGAATAATTTCAGGCAATCGTTTCAGATAAAAAATTCACATATTATTTCACTCGGTTCAAGAATCCGGTTTAATTTTTTTCTTACAACCATTTCAATTATTTCAGACATACTACACTTTTTCAAAATACTATTTCATTTACTTCGGACAAGTCTCCACTATTTCAAAAAGAATGAGCTAATATATTTCAATTATTTCTTAACATATTTCACGTTTTCAAAATAATTTTTGTAGAAACACTTTTGTGACACAAACTGATTTCACTACAAACCCTTCACCCCATTTCAAAAACACACGTGTCACTCATTCCAAAAAATAATTTCACAAAAAATGAAAATGCATTTCACTCATTGGTCTTGTTCTAAACAGCTCCAAACACCGTATTTACTTCAACTATTTCAAAAAATAGATTCACAAAAAATTTCACTCAATTCAAAAATCCAGTTTCAGTTTTTCTAAAAACATTTCAGAAAAATTCAGACATATTTCACTCACTTCAAAACATTAGTTTCACAATTATTTCAAAAGTAATTTCACTCTACTTTTTTCAAGAAATAGACTGCAGTTCTTTCGAAAACTATTTTTTAATAAGTGATTTCATTCATTTTAACATACATGTTTCACTCGTTTCAAAAAATCAGATTCCGCTCATTCAAAAATGCATTTCACTCATTTTAACAAAATTGTTTCATTCATTTCAAAAATCAGATTTCACTCATTCAAATAAACGTATTTCGCTCGTTTGAAAAGTTATATTTAACTCATTTCAAAACGGTTGATTTCAATAATTTGAATGAATGATTTCACCCAATTTAACTCGCATATTTCACTAACTTAACAGATTTCACTGATCAATATATAACTGAAATGGAAATATGATTGAAATAACAAAACTAAAAGTAGACAAAATATATTCAATATTGACCTTGTTTTAAAGATCTCCGCGCCAGGAGTTCAAATATATAAAAAAATTCAAAAATGAATTTTTATTTAAAAGATATAAATGATTCAAATTAACAAAGATGAAATAAAAAGATGAATTTGTTGTGTAAGAAAGGAGAGAGACTGCACCAGTACTTTTGCTGTCATGCATGTGTACTGTTGTACATAAGAGAGGGAGGAGCATGCATGCATCTGATTAAACAACAGTTTCAGTGGGGTCCATTCACTGTATTTGGCTACGTATAGATACTGTATAGCAAAAACTGAAAATTAATGCGTGGCAGTCACACGAATCTTGGCGTAGTCAATGAACGATGGATACCTAACCGCTAGGTACCAGCTCCGGTAAAAAGAGCTTTGCGCTTGCGCAAGTGCATGAATTCCTTGTAATCGCCCTCGTTGCATGGTCTATTTGGAAGCACAGTAATGTTGTCCTATTTGACGGCAAGAGCCCATCCTCGATCGACCTTGCCGAAGATATCAAGCCCGACGCGCAGCTCTGGGCTACGGCCGGAGCTAAAGGTTTAGATAGAACTTTGCCTGCAGCTGAGTACTTGACTCCAGGCTAAGCAACCTCTTCTTCTGCTTACCTTAGGAAAGAGGAGCAATTACTTGGACTCTTACAAAGCTAAGACTAGCCACAGTGGAAGTAACTTCAGCAGTAACATCGAGTCCAACTCAGCAAATTTGCTTATGTGGCAATGATTTAATGAGGAGAGAGGTAGTTACAGTAACTTAGCTAGTTACTGTAATATCACATTTCCCAATGCAATATGAGTCTATAACTTCATAAATGAAGCTTTGCATGTTACCACACTTATGTTACTACCCACTATGAAAGTAGTAACATAGTCTAGGGACATGTGTATATTACTAGTGTATGTTACTATGCACTGTGGCTAGTCTAAGCAATTACTTGTTGGGAAGAGAAGGGGAGGCAGGGAATTAATGAGACTTGAGTACATGAACAATAAAGAGGAGTAGAGGCAGGGGAAGAAGAGGGGGCGATTGGATTGGGTGGCTATGGAGAAGGAGAGATGGGAGACCTCGCAGACAGAGGAGGGACATGCGGCGAGGCGACAAACCTGGAAGGAGGTTGACTCGAGCATATTGCTCCTGTTTGAGCCGGTTTGACCATGCATGGATGGAAGGAGCAGAAGAGAGCAAACTGAAGAAACTCCCCTCTTCTTCCATTGGTGTGGTTGCTCTCCACAAGCAAGAACTTTGTATCCTCTGCACACCTCCGGTGACGGGTTGCTTTTTTTCAGAAAAGGAGGACCCCCGGCCTCTGCATCTGGAACGATGTATGCAGTCATTTTATTAATTATTCACACAAGACCTTACAAAGTCATACAACAGTAAGACGAAAGCCACCGTCTAGGCAACATCTGTTGCTACTCCTATCCAGTTGATGAAAGAATGCTGATAGTCTGGGCCTAATACCAAACAGATCTCGCAGCCAAACCTAACATCTAAGACCTGAGGTCCCAACCGGGATGCCTGCCGGGTATGGGGCACCCAGCAGTCCGGCGCACTCCTCAACCAGGACGTCTGCCGGGTATGAGGTCGCCGCAGTCACCTGCCATCAATCCATCTTTAGTGCTGTGCCTGTACTCTGCATCTACCTTGTCCGGTCTAGCTACCGTCGACACCACCTTGACGCCAGACAGCGCCACCTCCCTGCGCGCGTCCATCGTCACGCATCTGTCGGCGAGACCCCGCTGCGCCACGCTGCCGAGACCAGTCGCCGATGACACGATAGATACCACACCGCTCCACCACCTGTCCACCCAAGTCGGTACCTGCTCCAAAACGACGCCTCCAGCAAGGAGCGCGACGCCTGACGTCACCATCGTCCGATCCGTGGAAACAGATCTAGGGTTTCCCCCAGAGCAGGCCGAAAGGAGCAACGCGACTTGCTATGACGATGCCTTCGACAAGGTAACGACGCCTAAAGATGCCGCCATCGTCCGCCATGGCCATAGTCAAGGCTCGGTATTCACCGGTAGTCTTGTCACTTCAAACTTGCCACCGACAGATCTGAAGGCATATCCGCCGCCGCCTCCTGGCCGGCCACCACCAACACGCAAGCACACAGCAGGAGGCGACCGCCGCCGCCACGCCGCCGGACGGGCTGAACCCGGCCTGGATGCCCTACCCAGCGCCCTAGATCAGGGAAGGATCCCCAAATCCTAAGCCGCCCAGCAGGGACCGCCCAGGCCACACCGGCACCACAGCGCCCGTAGCCAGGCCCTTCGGAGTATGGTGCTTGGTCCAACCCGCAGCAGTGGCCGCCGCCGTCCACGGATCCTCTGCAGCGCCGATTGCCTGCACGCCCGCGCCACCACAGGGGACAGATGCCCCGCCACCACCTTCCTCAGGGTCAACCCGGCCTTTGCCAGGGAGTCCCTTCCGGCGGTGGCGACACTAGGAGGTGCGGAGGAGGAGTCGCGGCGGCTGGGCTGTTTCTCCCCCGAGCCGCTAGAGAGACGACGCGGGGGTCACCGAAGATAAAATGATTACCTTTTAAAACGGGAGAGATTTTCACTTCCCGGCACTGCACCAACCAGGGGGATGCATATAGCCATTTTATTATGAGTATCAAGATAAACATGGTCCTCGGAATCTCGGGTGACGGGTTGTGACTATTGGATATTCAGAGCCCACCAATTTCCTAGAAAATCCCCACAATTTCCGTCGTTTCTCACTGATGAGTGCTCCGATTGTGGTGGTGGTGCTACTCCAACCTCGATTTCTCTCGATCTGGAGTGCAAGCTGTGTTGGGTGACGTGGGTCGGACGATGGATGGTGTGGCAGCAGCGGGAGCGATCAAGCCGGCCGAGGGTTCCACGGCTGTTGCTGTAGTTTGTGAGGACGCGGGCAATGCACGCTAGGTCCTCGACACATCGACCAGGCATCGTCCCTGCGGGCGCAATCACCCCCGCGGCAATGTTCCACACCGGGACCGACTCTTGGCTCAGGTGGGAATGGCACGAATGTGCACGCAGGTTGTTGGACCCGAGTCGCTCGCCAGCTGTTCGATACAATGCCTGGGCGGCGAGCGGCAACCACCTTCACATCTCTTGGCGTCACAGTGACCCGACTCCCGAGTCGCTTCTCCCTCAGGTGTTTGATTGATGCCTACGGCGCAGGCATTATATTTGAAAGGAGGTGGAGGTGGTGCAGCGAGTTCCGAGTTCCGAGTGTGGCAGGAGGCAGCATATGCTCCAAATGCTTTTCAAGGCCAGTGTATATTTGATAGCCGCTGTCATCTTGACATCCAACACGCATGGTCGACCATCATTCCCAACACCTCCACAGCATGGGCGAGTAGCATGGCATCACCTCCTGCCGCCACAGCCACGTCGATAGTCAGGCTAGGCCAAGTTCGTTGCCCCCGACGACCAAGCCTTCACCACCCACGGTTGCTCTCGACGACCGTGTCGCTGCTCTTCATGTTCTGCCCGCCCTCACACACCCGCCACGCCCACAAGATGTTCGACACTGGGCGTGGACGTCACCGTTGCAGCGACCACATGATGTTTGATGACATGCCAGTATGGGAATTGAAGCCCCTAGTTAATTCCGAGTCACAAGATACATACAAGCAGCGGCTCATGAGGTGTGAGGCAAGATTGGGTGCTCATTCTATGTCGTCGCCTCGGCGCAGTCCAACATCTCCAAAGACAAAAGGTCCCTCCCCCTCTCTCCCGTCCTTGCTTAATCTGCTCCTCCTTCTGATCCAGTCTCCCCGCCCTGTGTAGTTGCGTTAGTCCTTCACTTCAGCCTAGCTAGCCGTGAGTTTGCCTATTTGGGATTATTTGTTTGTTATACAACTGAAAGCACTGCACACTGCTGATTTTGAATCCACTAGCTTGTACTGAATGGCTCTCATCTCCTACATAAATGTGTGCCTATGTTGCTGAGATTAGATCTTACCGCTTGCTTGCCAAGTTACTGCCATAGTAATTCGTTTGATTGTTGGTATTTGCTCATGATACCATACAAATTATTTTTTTCTTTCGCCGAGACTTCATTGCACTGCTGGGATCGCATGGCTTATTTGACAGGGATTCAGAGAAGCCTCTCAGTTGATGCAATTACAGTAGCTGTACAAGCTCTGTTATGGTGTTTGCAAATTATTTTACTTTTCCGCCCCTGTAGAAATTACATTGGACAAACTACACAATGCTCCTAGGTAATGTATTGAGAATTACGGCTATTGGCTGTACTCCTGGTCCAGGTGTAGAAAAATGGAAACCCATTATATTGATGATACCATAAGCTTGCTATATTGATGATACCAATCCGTATTGGTTATCGATAGAGCCAAGAACAAGCACCTTACTCGGTTTAATATCTGAATACAACTTAACTTTAGTTCCATTTTCTTTCTCAACATTTCATGTAAATAGGCTTGTACCACTTTTCTATACTTTTATAATGTATTGTACTACAGTACCTTCATCGATATTTTTCCCCGTTACAAAGTAGTGTTCTTCTTCCATGCTTGTTCTTCCTATGGTGGCACGATGAACTCATTTGATTGTTTCCATAGCCAAAATTGTACAGGAACGCAATGCTACTGTCCATATAAAAATGCTAAACAAGATCAATTGATTGGTACCACTGAACAAATGGTACTGCAGTTTCTTGGCATGTGAACATACCTATAACTAGATATACTTGAGATACTGCTACTTCAACTTGATGAGAGATACAATTACAAAATCAGGAACCAGAAAGAGTACAATGAGGGCAATAGATAGCCAAAGATACAACAAATTAAGCAGTTATGAACATGTACTGCACACTTAAACATCAATGGTAGTAGCACTATCAGTGATGTCGTCGGACCTACCGACTATGCCGAGGTGGGTGACCAAAGCCCAGACAAGAGTTATCAGCTCGCCGCCACGGGCGATCGCCTCCAAATGCCCATCGATGTTGTGTGACGGGGCGACATACAGGATCATCTCTGACCAAAAGACTGCGAGGGCCTTCCACGCCATCTCCTCTCCTTCTTCTTCAGTTAGCCCAACCAACCGCTCCGCAAGCCTCGCGCCATCCAAGAGCACCTCATGTTTACCCTCTGCACACAGCAACTCAATCAACCAGTTCTGGCACTCCAGCTCAGATGTCATCGACTGCCTAATTTTTTTGCCAACGAGTACACGCTTGGCATCTTTCTTGATGGCCTTGTATAGGCTCTTGCACCATTCATCATCTTCAGGAAGTAGCTCAGGACAGTGTGCCACCAGGTAGGCGCAATACTGCGATATGTGATTGGCAGCAGACATATGGTCAGAGTTGGATGGAGGTTGATGCGGTCGCGACCTTGCTCCGAGGATTGCCGTGGCAATGTGACATACAAGCATGATCTCGGTTGTACCTCTTTCCCCAAATGTCCAAATTATCTTGTTGTCGTCTTGCAGATGTAGGATCCTTTGGAAAGATGGCACATGACCACTGATTTGTCCTCTCTTGTAGCTGTTTCTCAGTGCACCAACGATAGCAGATTTCACTGCACTTGGTGTCTTCTTAGGTTGGCCTGCTAGATGAAGACGCTGAAGAAGAGCCATTGGAGTTTTCCTTGGGTGGAGCGCCAAAATTGAGGACTGACTCATTTTGTCCTCCGAATTCCTTGTGAACTTGCCTTTGATCCATAGCACACAACTAACACATCTCTGCATGGTAGCAGATTGTCGCCTAGAACCATGCTTCACATATTGACATACCAAGGCTACTATAGTCCAGTTAGAGCAAATGTATGATGCTATGTCCCTAACCTCGTTAAGCATAACTAATGCAGCAAGTATATACAATGGCATGATATCGAAGTACAGAGTTCCAAAAGATATTATTGAACTTCCTCCTCGTGTGCTCAAACTTCTTGAAGTGTCCGAAGAAATCTCGATACAGGAGATATAACAATTAATCTGCCCTTCCGGGTGACTGGTCAAGTTGACCAGGGGAATGGCAACACCAATCGTTATATCTTTCAAGACAACTAAGCTGTAAAATATGCTCAGTATTGAAATGAATATGCTCACAATTGGCAGCCAACTTCTTGAATATGTGATTGGATGGGGTGAATAATAATAATCATGAAGAAAAGAAAGCTCATGTGCAATTGCCGCAAATACTCTCTCACCATCATTATCTTCAAGCAACATTTGTCGCAAGAAGTTACTGCCCTTGATGAAACCAACCTCAGTAATTGTGTACCTTGCAATTCGACACCGTAGCAGTTTAAATAATGCGAATGAAAAGCATAGTTCTTTTAGCTCTAGTGACTTTGACCTCAAAAGTGTGTCATTCAACTGCCAGACTTTATCAAAGGTCACTAATCCCTTGCTGTTCATATCACCTGTCACTCTGCTGGATATCCACTTGAATTTGTAGCCACAAGGCTTCTCCTGCACCTGCATGTTGTGCTCACCAGTAACTATAAGTGGAGGAGGTATATGCTCACTTTCTGACATAACAATATGGCCTCCATCCTGTAGCTGCTCCATGTATCCAACAATAAGACGAGGATTGCGCCCAAAGGCTAATGATTTTCTAGCAATGCACCATGCATAATACTTCAGAAGTAATTTGACAAATATAAAACCAACTGCCCCAAGAAGCAATAAGTTGCCGAAACTTTTGAGAACAAACATTTTGGAGGTGTATATCCCTAGGTAGCAAGTCCATAATGCTTGAATAAGTAGCGTCATATTGGGATGAATGCTTCGACCTTCCCTAGCATCAGCTGCCACTAGTGCAGTGGTATTGATACCAATAATCAAGACAAAACCCGTCCATATAAGGATGAAGATTATGTGTAATCCTGTATAACATTCCCCTTTTATGAGCAACTCACCATAGTGTAGTATGCTGGTCAACTTGCCAATGCCTAAACCGCTGGAAGAGACAATATAAGAGACAATGGGCAAGAACAATATGGTGGCAGCCAGGAAGAGGAAACGGATCAGTGGATTGTGCCGGTAGCGATGGCCATAGGCGCCTATACCGACCATGAACCCCATCAAGATGGCGTTAACCACTATGAGAGCATTGACTCGCGTGATTGGCCCTCTTAGCCCTATGTTCTCATTGAAGTAGTCCAATGCATCATTGGAGCAGGTTTGGTTTAGATTAGACATGTTGGACACGCGAGGTACCTGAATGTCAAATTTGAACATAATTAGTACGAGTTTTTTTTTTGAGAATTTGAATGAGTTCTGTTTTTGTTTTTGTTTTGTGAAATAGCATGACGTACAATAAATCATAAAGATTCTACCTAAGGAAAACAAGCAATAACCACTATCGATAATACCTAAGAAAACAGATCTAGGATGACTATACAGGAAGAAAATACAGAAATAATGAAATAGTCAACTACCAGTTGCATGTGATTTATTGTACTTTTTTTCTTTTGAGATAGCTCACAACTCATGCTGAATGGTTGATTTATTGTACTTAGATCCGGTGTGAGCATGGATATAAATCATCAAATATTCTACGAGCAGGTGCATGACTATGGCTGAGACTCGCCTCCTACAATACAACATGGACAGTGCACTTCATATATACGAACCCTTATATATATCCTAAAGGAATTTACCTTGTGCTAATAGCTAGGTTTGCGATCAAAGCGGAGACGTATCCCCCCTGGAGCTGGTCTAGCTTCGCTTAAACCTGAAACAGGCACACACGAACGGTTAGCTAATTAAGCACTTGTTTCTGATCTTGACAGACGAAATGCACAGTTAAAGATTATACTAGTTGCGTACGTACCGTCCGCAGAATGAGAAGAAACAAGTGTGCGCCCACCACAGGTTACTCTAGCTTTGGAGGACGAACGATTGTGCTGCAGGAGATGGGGTTGTAGCCTTGTAGATGAGCGAGACAACTCGCAGTGCAGTGCGGGTTTTATAGGAGTTAACTAACTAAAGCCATGGTGAAGACAGTAAATGCGGGGGAGTTACTACTCCCTATGAGCTAGCTGGCTCACCGAATTGTTTTTCTGACACCGGCTGTTGATGCTAGGGTTTCTTACCTATACAGTAGGGGCTAACTAAGCCACGGTGAAGACGGTAAATGCGGAGGCAATTACTAGCTGGCCTACACATGTGATGCGAGTTCTTCTCCCTATGTGCTAGCTGATTAACAGCTGGATTGTTTCTCTGACCCCGGCTGTTGTCAATGTGGTCGTGTTAATAGGAAATGGCACTCACATCACATGCAAATGCAACCACATCGGGACAAGACTAGATATATATTGCGGAAAAGACACTCACATGCATATGCAAATGTAGCTATGTCACAAAAATCAAAGCAGTCAATACTAGATATATAACGCGACCTCAATAGCAACAGCCGGGGTCAGAAAAACAACTCAGTTAGTCAGCTGGTGTATAGGGAGAAGACACTCACTCACATGCAGGTCAACTAGTTGCCTCCAGTAGCCAATTTGACCTCTCGAAATTATTTACTTAATTAGTAAGAATCTGCTTTGGCAGCCCAAAGTTTCACTTTCTTTATACCATGACACTGGAAAACTTTTTTGTAGTAAAGATATTGGGAATATAGTTCTCATAGTTGCTCTGTAAATTGGTAGACTGTTTTCCTTTTTGCAAGTATTTGATATCAAGTCTTGCATAAAACAGCAATCATGTTTGAAAAGTATATATCAAAGCGTGCCAACAAAGTTCTTAGGCTAATTTTTATTTGTTGACACAAATTTGGACGATCTTTGAAGCAAGAACAAAATAATAGGGAATTTGGAATTATTCCAACTGCATGTAGGCTAAATAAACCGGCAATCTGAATGCACTATATACCATCATAATATAAATTCTAAACATAGGCATTCTATAGGTAAACTGAAATTATGTGCTCTTTGAGTAGACCAAACATCGAGCACAAGTTTACAGACTCACCCGAAGATAGACCACATAATGAAATCCATATTCAAGCAAGACATCGGTTTCTATGGTCAAGATAAAACAAAATACACATTACTAACAAAAACGGTGTATTTTCTTACTATAAGCCATGGTGAAGACAGTAAATGAGGAGGCAATTGCAGGCTTGCCTATACGTGAGTGTCTTCTCCCTTTGTGTTAGCTGGCTAACTGAATTGTTTTTCTGATCCCGGCTGTTGCCGTACGTTGTGGTCGTGTTAAGAGGGAGAGGACACTCACATGCAAATGCAGCAGCTACATCGAGACAAAACTAGATATTAACACACTCACATGCACTTGCAAATGCAGCCATATCACAAAGTCAAAGAAGGCAATTAAGAACAGTAAAACTGCACCTAATCCCTGCCCTCTCAGTAATTAGACGTTTCTGGCCGTTGCATTTCATTAACTTAGCATTCTTCACCGCTGGATCTTCAGTTAGCTGTACCTTAATCGCGAAGTGGGCTAAATGTCGCAAGGCAGCTGCTCCCGTAGCTTTTTCTGATCACTCTGGTTAATTGGGCTGCATCCGGCTCGTTTTCCCTGCTTGGGCCCAACGCAATAAACGAACCTCACAGCGAGTGCCGCTCCGTCTCCTTTTCTCAAAAAAAAAAAACAAGTGCCGCTCCGTCTCGAAGGATCGTTCTACAGAGAGGGGATGGCGGCGCTCGATGCGGCCGGCGCGGCTTCGATGTGGGTGGCCAGCGTATGGATCCAGGCGAGGCACCAGTGGATCCAGGCTATAAGTGCCGGGCGCGAGGGTATCCAGTACCACTGGATCGAGAGGATCCAGTAGCAATCGATCGAGGGTATCCAATGGGGGATGCGGGTCGCGAGTCGATCTATAGAACCTAGCATTTGGGGGCGGTCCATTCAACCGGTGGGCGCGGGACGAGGGCGATAATGGAGGTCGCTGGCTGCGCTTCGCGGCTAAGATCGATCGCGGACGGGGGGCGGATGGAGGTCGTTGTGGCGGCTGTATGCAGACCACGGTGCGATGATGAAGGATCAGGCGGGTCCTTGTGATGGGTCCCTGCGCCACGCCAGGGTCTTCGCCGTCGCTGGTGGTGGGCTGGTGGCAGGGCAGTCATCAGTCGCCAGGGCAGGGAAGTACCTCTTCGTGATGCAGGGCAGCCTCTACCTGGTTGCCTAATTCTCCATCTTGCTTTTTTCATGACTAATTTATATGTTTCCTGATAGCCAGGCAGTCGAAGCCCTAGCACGCACTCCAGCAGCACGGCGCAGGCCTCCTGCACCACCTCGCCGTTCATTGTTATGGAAGCGCAATGCTTTGAGCTTCTCTTAGCGGCTTGGAGGTGGAGCAAGGAGGACGGGAAGGTTGTACTGTCATGCTCGATCTTACATCTTGTATCGATAGTGGTGGCCAGCAGTGGGAGCCTACTGAAATAAACTTATATGGTCCGATCCCCTCTCTACTTCTTTAAACAATGTTCAAATGATACAAAGTATGCTTAGTTATTCGTTTCATAGAAATAAGGTCTGGAATATTTTCCTGCAAAAAAAAGGTCTGTAACATAAATATTTGGATGAAGCTTTCACTGGTGCTCCGTGCACTGATCATCCGACAAGCGAGGCAATGGCAGCCACGGCACGCGGTGGCTGGCTTTGCTCAAGCAAACTATCTTCCCAATTAACCTTTTGTGCCCCGTGTTTTTGAAGCTATCCAGAATTTGATTTCTTTGACAGTATACATGTCATGTGTTTGATGCAATGCACAAGAGGAACCATTGTGCTCAACGGTCTTTATTCTCTATGTGCGAAGAGCCGAGGAGTACATCATGGACTCAGTACATCATATGCCATTAACCTCCATAGTCCATTGATGTAACGGATGTTCATATCAACTTACCATACCATTTATGTTTCAGGTACAATGTGTTGGCTCAAGAGCTGCCGGAGTTGTTCGCTTCTTAATATTTGGACAGTTGAATTCGGGAATATATGAGACATGCATTTGAATTAAGAGGTGGAGAATCTGATTATATCTTGCAAAAGGTGCTCCGGTAGGGGAAACTGCTACTTTTGACAATAAAATAGATGCCATCATATCAGTGTATTGTTAGCCAGAAATTTCTCGAGCTTATAATTTCTGGACATTTAAGTATTCAATTTGTGTAAATGGTGCTAGATTCAGAGCTTAGAGTGGTAAGTGTATTATTACCCTGCATTTTTGCTTGGTCATATAGGTTATAGAAGTATCAGATTCGACTATAAAGTTGTGCACAGTTCACTTATAACATATATTTTACTGTCCTTAATGACCAGGCAAATAACATAAATGTTATTGGGCTGCAGGCATCCTCCTTCTGCTGCAATGATGCATAGTGCATTATGATTTCAAAATATTCCTTTTACACCGATCCCCTGAAGTTAAACATGAATGCAGACATGAAGTATTATTGTGAAAGTACTACAAAAGAAGCATTTTTAGGTGGTTTAGAAACTTTTGTCAGAAGTTTCCTATGTAGTGTGTTCAAGTTATAAAGTAAAATCAATACCTTTTGGTGGATTGCCTTTTTTTCACTATTCATGTTATTAGCCTAATTATGTCTCTTATTTTTTAAATAATATCATCAAAATCCCTTCTAATTTTACAAGGTTACATAAATTCAGTATTTAGTTGGACAGATTATGCAATGTACATGATAATAAAAAAGACCCATACTGATCTAATGGAAATTATGCCCTGAAGTTTTTATCATAAAATAGTGAAGGTTAATTTAACATTTCTTAAGATGTTTAGGAATGACCTTCCCGGATATTGTGAAGTAATGTGATGATCCCTTTGATTATATCTTATCTATCAATAAATCAATTGATAAACTGTCAATGCAGTAAAATCAAGAACAAGACAAGTTGATGTGTGTGTTTCCGATTTCAGTGCTAAGGGAGATTATTTAACACTGATTGTACAACGTCTTTATAATTGTCTTTTTACCATACCTAGCAGGTTGGAATCAGATTTTAGAGACTGATCTTACAACTACAGTACACAGATTACACTATTGTGCTCCGTTCTCCTATTCCAAAATTTTAAGTTCCTTGTCTTTAAATTCTATGTAACTTATTCCGTATTTAACATCAATATTCCATGCCATCACATATTTATCAAATTTCCGGCCATTATACTGAAAAATAGACGGGCGCGGCAACGCGCGCCATCGATGATCTAGTACTAGATATAGAACAGGACCTAAACATCAACAGCCGGGGTCAGAAAAACAACTTAGCTAGTCAGCTGGTGTATAAGGAGAAGCCACTCACATGCAGGCCAATTAGTTGCCTCTAGTGCCTGATTTGGCATCGAATTTATTTGCTTAGTAAGAATCTGCTTTGGCAGCCCAAAGTTTCACTTTCTTTGTACCATGATGCTGGAAAACTTCTTTATACTGAAGATGTCAGGAAAATAGTTTTTGTGGTTCCTCTGTAATTTGGTAAACTATTTTGTTTTCTGGAAGGATTTGATAGAATACCAAGTCTTGAATAAAACAACAAGCATGTTTGATATATCAAAGCGTGTCAACAAAGTTCTTTGGCTATTTTTGATTTGGGAGCACAAATTTCGACGATCCTTTTGAAGCAAGAACAAAATAATAGGGAATTTGGAATAAACCGGTGTTGAGGTCGTGTTATATACCTAGTACTAGAACATGAAGGCGCGCCTTGCCACGCCCGTCCATCTCCATCATGAAGGAAGTGATTATAAATATCAGCAAAAACTTGAAGGTAGAAACAATTTATAATTTGTATCGTTTGAATCACTCGAATTAGAGTGGCACGACGTCAATGGTTGGGCATATTTCTTGAAGTTATATATATTGCTGATCCACTCACAATTTATTTTCTTATCACACATTCTTTTTAGCACATTCATGAAAAAGAGATGAAAGAATGGATAGAAAAAATATATATTCTAAATTGTACTTCATTTCATTTATTAATTCAAAGGAAGTTTGCATAATAACACATAATCATCAAAACAACCATTCAAGGAGCTCGATCCTCGCATGTTGCCTTCACTGTAGCTCATTAATTGTAAGCAAAAATACTACAGAAATACTCACTTCCTGTTTCAGAACACTTGAAGAAAAAAAAAGCGCCACCCTCTTTTCTCCCTGGAAAGCCAAGTCCTTATGCTGAAGCTCTAGGGATAACTTTTGTCCTGCTGATAGAATCATAGAATTGACACAGCAATAAAACCTGGATAGTAGATGGGTACAGACGTATAAGCAAAAGTCTAATTATGCTCGAAAGTAGACAAAATTAACCTATTATGTATGCAAGAAGAGCAGCCATCGACAGTAGCAAGAACCACGACAGAACTCGATGAAAATCTTTGGAGCGGATTCTTTTCCCATCCCCTCACCCCGGCATAGCGCTTCGCTTCCGGTTCTCCGGAAGAATCAACCGACTTCTCCCTTCTTCATTGATCCGGGGGAAAGGCAAAACAAACTTCTGTCAAAGTGACGTTTGAAAACCCGTCACATCAGTTTCAATTTCAGGAATTAAGGTTGTGCCTCAACAGAGGCTTCATAAGCAGCGCCAGTCGTCAGAGTAAAAAAAATAGGTGTAGTAATTCTTTGTGCACCTTTAGTGGTGGGGCTCCAACTAAACCTAGATAAAGAAATACAATAAAGAAATATTAACTTGCACAATATAGATGTCAACCTGAGTTTTGCCAACATAAAGGAATCTATAATACCTAAATAGCTTATCCCGACTATGCTATTTCTCTTGACATGTAGCATATCCACATCAGCAGGTTGGCCATGTCATCGTACCACTGCTGGCTTACATGAGGGACCGATCAGAAGCACAAGCTGATGTGGCAGTCTCCTCCATTTCAATGACGGTACATATAGACAGGAAAAACATCAACGGCACGCCCGGTTTCAGTCGCTCCGGTTCCAGTCGCTTAATAAATCCTACACCTCAATCTTCACCCCTTCTGAGTCTTTTCTTCTTCACGACACCTCTTCTTCCCTTGCCTTCCTAAGGGACCTCAGGGCTCAGGGGACGTAACCCTAGCTCGAGGCGGCGGCTGCGCTGGTACATGAGATCAATGGAAGGGGAGGGAGACGACCTGAGTGCGGGCGGAGGTCAAGTCGCTTGATTTAATTGCAGTGCAAGGACCGTTCTGAAAATGTACCAGCAGGCCCATCTTCTAATCGATCCTGTACCTGTCTTTTGCATCCAATGGTCCATATGTCGTTGGTGCACTCGGTGCACCAGTTCATTCGTTTCACCAGATACATTCTCTAGAATGATGCTCCCAGATCTGAGAGAGGACCTTTTCTAATGAAGTGAGATAGAAGCTTGTGCAAGTGTTTTTGCACGGGAGAGAGTATGTGTGAGGTGAGAGAGAGCTAATAATGAACAGCTTGTCATCGTCAGAGAGAGAAAGCGTGAGTGGAGAGAGAGAGTGCATGCATGTCAGAGAAAAGCTAGTGAACAATGACCTGCCTGTCACCGCCGGTCCGAAAGATCAATTTCTAGCCCCTGCTGCCTACGCCTAGCAACTGTTGCATGCCTCGGTCATGGTCAAATAGACTGGATAAGCACGCTGCTTCTGCTAAATGCCCTGCGACTCCAGCACATATGGGCCTCCACGTGGCCGGTGCGGCGAGCCCAGTCAGGGGGCCCTTTGGTCCCGGTTGGTGGCATCAACCGGGATCAATAGTCATCCACGCGTCAGCATTTCAGGTGCTGGGGTTTTTTTTTGAAGAGGGGGGGGGGGGGGGGTTAGAGGATTTTGGGAGGTTAATTTAGGTGTTTCATATATTGGGTTAGCTAGCTAATTAATAGAAAAAAGTGTCCTCTCTTATCTCCGTGCTTGGTCGACGCTACGTACTATACGTAAAGAGAGGACTCGACACGCTAGCAAGTAAGCAAATGAAGGAAACAGAAGATCGTCATGAAACATATGCATATAGAGAGAAATGATATCGACCACCTCTCCTTCTCTGAGAGATTGGTCGAACAACAAGTTCTCATATATCTATCTGACGCTACATACTAGCTACATATATACAATATAAGTATCTCTTACAATATAATCTCCTAATTAAAAATGAGCTGATTAGGGTCCACATGGTATTCTCCGTCTTTAACGATCACGTGGTCAAGAAAGAATGTCATCAATTTCTTTTAAATTCCTCGCATACGATCTGGTGGTAGGAGTTCATCCCGCATCCGAAATATCTAATTTGAAGAAGGGGGTCAATACATATATGTGAATAAATGAAACTGAACACAAATGATGGTAATAAAATAAAATTGTGAATATTATTATTTACGCACTTCATATTGTTCGTCAGAGCAGCCCCGCTCACAGGTCCTGTGGGGGATGGACTCGCAAATGTAGTATCCATAGTAATTATTCCCTTGTTCCTGCCACAACCACTTTACAAGAAATAGAGGTCAATCAAACTGATAATTAGCAAGCATGCTAAATGGTATTGATGAAGTTAGCGCTTTAATCACTAGAAGATGCGTGAAACATGCTACTATAGTACTTACTTTCGGGTGTCTAAATTGCACTTTCTTCGGCAGTTCCGGAGTTTTTGAGGTGAATTTTTTCCAAACTCTGCCAGACAAAAAAAAACAATTACTTGATATCAGGAAATGAACAAACTTACCGATATGGTGCGATAATGATCGATTTAACTTACTTCTCTAGAATTTCAGTCATGTCCGCATACTCCTTGAGATCTTTTCGTCTCGAGTCTAAGACGGTTACTAGTCCCTGCTCAAGCTTAATCTCTATGAGAATATAGTGGAACCTGCGCACGCATGCATAACTCATCAATTACATTACTATAACCTCGACTAATAAGGAAAACCGAATATGCACAAGATAGTAACACTCACTTGAATTCGTCAGGGAAGAGTATTATAGCTTTGTTTTGATTTAATACAAACGATTGTAGCAGCTTGGCCTTGGTATCTTTGGCCTGAAATTTAACCATATATGCATCTATGAGATTTGTGTTAATGAACCCAATATCACCGATTTGTCGTTTCTTCAATTCGGCGATCTTCAATCTGCATAATATAGTGAGGATAATTAAAAATACATGCAATGAAAGAGCTCACCTATATATAGAGACTTAATGACAAAAGTAGTACTGTACTTACAGGCGGTAGCAAGTGATCATTAATTTATCGAGGGTCTTTAGATTGAAAAACGCGAAGAACTCCTCAAATGGAACATTCAACAGTTCAATTCCAATGAGGTCATGCTCCTCTCTGACTCTCAGCATCAAAATATTCGTCCCCTCAGACTCTCTGCAGGTTTTCATGTACCAATCATGGAATCTGAACATCATTGTTGGTAGAGATCTTTCATCTTTGACGAGAGGCTTCTCGTACACGTATTTGTGTTTGTCCACCTCCAAGAAATCATAATGTACATCGTCGGACAGGTAATCTTCAAGATTGTTATAACCGGGCACCATCCCGCCCAGAACATTAGTGACGATATCGCTAGACACCTGGAGCGGGGGGAACGATTGGTTCGCTTGTTCGCCGAGCTGGGCAACTTTTTTCCCAGCTCGTCATTGACCACTGATAGTACTTCCCGACCGCGACGCTTCCATAAATGACTTTGTAAGAATGCGCTCATAGTTGCATTTCGCCGGAGACTTTGGTGGTTTCTTCAGGGCAGCCAGAGTACGCTTCACTTTTACCGGATCTATCTTCTCCTCCGGAGGTGGAAGTTTCTTTGCTTTCACCCATTCAAAGAAGTTCTTCACTTCGGCTTGCACGATCTGCGTGTTTTCCTCCACGGTCCTCTCATATGGTAACTTCTCTAGAGTCTTGAGAGAAGGACTGAATTTGTATTGCCTCCCGGCTCTGGTTGTGCTGCTAGACGCCGGAGCAGACGGAGCGGTTGCGGCTATCTTTCCTTTCTTACGAGGAGGAGGAGGAGGAGACGGAGGCGTCCAGTTTGGAAGGTTGATGGGCTCCTTCCGCCATAGGTATGGAGTCTTCAGAGAAGAACCCAGCCGAATCTCCCCTTCACCCGTAGGGTGGTCAAGCTCAAGGTCCTCAAATCCGTCTGTTATTTGATCCACCATCACCCTAGCATATCCTTCTGGAATCGACTGGCCGTGGTAGGTTGCGCCAGGTTCATTAGGTAAAACAGAGCCAACAGTCGCCTTGACTTTCAATGTCATCCATCGCGTCATAAGGTGGCAATGTTGAGACTTCGTGATAGCATCCACGGGGTAGCTAGCAGGAGCCGTGAAGACAGGCTCCAGTTGCTGAGTCTGCTCGGTGGAAGCCACGCTGCTTCTCCGCTGAGATGGCGGGGTAGCTTCAAGGGAAGCTTCGGTAGGTCGTTTGCTGCGATCTACTTCTCGTTCCTCTAGCCTTTGTACCCTTTCGTGCAGCGCCTGCAGTTGGCTATGCTCCACTTTCTTCCTCCTCTCCTGGGTTTTGTAACCCCCTGCGCCCGGAAACCCAGCCTTCCACGGAACGGAGCCTGGCGTGCCTCGTGTCCGTCCAGGGTGCTCTGGATTCCCGAGGGCCATTGTGAGCTCGTCCTTCTCTCTGTCTGGGACGAACGTCCCTTGCTGCGCTTTCTCGATATACTCCTAAAGCCTCGTGACAGGTATTCGCAGTTGCTCTTCCGTCCAAACCCACTTCCCTGTTACAGGGTCGGTCCAAGGTTCCACCAACCCCGAAGAACCAAGTCCGGCAACGGTCTGGCCAGTTCAATGTCTCTGGTTCGACCCCTTTAGCAATTAGGTCATTCTCAGCCTTGTTCCACAAAGGTCGGGCTTTGAGGTAGCCACCTGACCCTGTGTGATGGTGATGCTTCTTCTTCGCAGCATTTTTCTTGTTTGTCGCTGACATCTTCTTACTCTTTTCCGATGTCTTGTGGGCCACAAATGCGGGCCACTGATCTTTGATCTTCTCATACTTTCCGGTGAATTCTGGTGTCAAATCTTCGTCGACAAACTCTGTTTTCAGCTCATTCTTCCACCTCCTGAATAGTTCTGCCATCTTCTTAAGAGCATGAGACTTGATCAAATGCTCTTTAACTGGCTTCTCCGGATCCTCCTCTGGCGGTAGGTGATAACCCACAAGTATAGGGGATCGCAACAGCTTTCGAGGGTAGAGTATTCAACCCCAATTTATTGATTCGACACAACACTACTAGGGAAAAGCCTAGCAGCAACGCGGGTTTTGGGCCTCTCAGTAGCGCGGGGACCGGCGCTACTAATAAGGCGCTGCAGCTAACGTATGGCAGTAGCACCTGTTATCCCACGCTACTGCTATACATGAATAGTTGTAGCGCTCTTTAGAAAAGGGTGCTACTGATGTTATCTGCAGCGCTGTTTACAGGGAAGCGCTACTGGTAAGGCGGCGCTACTGCTAAATTTTCCCCCCTCGCTACTACTAGTTTTATTAGTTTTTTTCCTGCATATTTGTTTTGTATTTAAATAGGCTTTATACAATAATCTTTAGCATATCATACACATACAAATGTAATCATAGCATATACATACAATTAGTCTCATCAAATCATGTCATCATCATAATCATCATCCAACACAAAGTGGTCTCTCGTCATCAATCTCGAAAATAGCGATACAAGTCTCGATTACTTGCAAATACATCGTCATCCATCTAAACAATGATATACGCGAGAAGAGCTATCACTTTGAGTACATGAGTTCGTATCCCTCTCTCGCATTAGCATGAACCTAAACTAACTACTGCCTGTCGCTCGGAAACCGAAACCGGTACACCTGGGCCTGACACTCCGGCCACTTGTCGTATATATACTCCTGGCGTAGCACTTCTTCGCCATCTATGATCTATGCACCTGCATCGTCACATGAGTCGATGATATGCAACATATATAGTTGAGCAACAGAAAGAGACAGACTTGGCAAAAATAGAAACAACATATCATAAGCATAAATAACAAAGTTCATCGTACCCAAAATGCCCTAACTAGAGTGATTTTCGCTAGTCGAGGAGGAGGACGGTTTAATTACATCACAAATAAAGTTTCACCATGCATAACTCAAAGTTTTGTCATACAGAAAGTATGGACTAAACGGACACATTGTCATATATCGACAATCACTCCACCATGTCGTGCCATCCATCCATGTCAGGGAGATAGTCCTCGAGCTTAGTGAAAGGCTTCACTTTGAGACACTGAGAGGCTATCCATGTTCGGACGTCTTCCCGCGACATTTGTCCTTCTCCGTAGAACATCCCTGTTTTTCCGACGACCTCCTTCATGATGATTTGGGCAAGTTCGCGCTGGATGTTATAGAACTCAGCTTGAAGTCGATGATCCTCGATATCTCCTATGTCCTTTGCCCATTGCAGAATATGGGCATCGCCAGATCTAGGTGACATGCGAAGGTTCTAGTGATCCCGTGTGTACTCCAGCATGTGGTGTAGGACATAGAATCCATCATTAAGAGAATCGTTCAGTTGCTGGATGCAGCAGAAGTCGGTCTTATGGCTGAAGGAGACCCTGCCGCCCCTTCTCTTCTTGTCCCTAACCTCTCCACCCATTGCTTGGTAGTAAAACATAGCACTGTCGAGAACATCTTTGATGTGGGTGTAATTATTTTTGTGAATGTTCTTCGACGAGTCCATGTAAAGAGCGTGGGAGAATCGGGGGTAGAGGATGATGAGGACGGCACGCCCGTCACTGCGCAAAATAAGTACACCTCAAATTAATTAGCCTCCACCATGCAAATGAATTATTGAAATCGAAGGAAGGATAGCAGCGCGGATGACTTACACGGGATGATAAGGCACGTGAATCGCCTCCTTGTCCTTATTGGCGAGCATGAAACTGACGATGTAATCCCTCGCGTATTCACGGTGCTCTGCGCAGACTCCCAAGAAGCCCTCGTGCATGTAGTACAGGTCAACGACACAGATATGACGTATCTGCTCAACCCCAATGATGTAGTTCATGTGCAAGGCATAAAGGCGGACAAACGTAAAATCCAACTTCTTCACGTGAAACATGTCGAATATGTAATCGAATCGGAGGAATAACTTATCCGCGGGGAAGCTGTTGATGTACGACATTTGCCGCGGAACGTTAACCACGTAGAGTGGGTATCCTGGATCTTTCGAGGCGATGAGGCCTTTCTCTACCCGCAGCACATCGTCATGAAGTCTCCATAGATTGCCGAATCTGGCCCGTAGCGCTGTTGCAGGTAGGATTGGTTGACCGGGGATATGCCATTTATCCGCATCGGGGATATCTATACGGTCCTGAAGCCGAGGCTGCTGAGGCGGCTGGATCATAGAATCAGCTTTTTTGCCTTTCCTCGCTCTCTTCCTAGACTTCTTTACTATCGGAAGGTCGTCCATAATATGTTGAGACGGTAATTCAGTCACCGACTCATGACGCTCAAACCCTGAGGAGGCGCCAGTATAGACATACTGTTCAGCGCCATCGTCATCCTCATCCTCATCCATGGTGACATCATCAGCGATTAATGGAGCCTCCTCCTTACCCCGTCCGCTATCACCCAACCCAACACCTGACGCTAATTGGGTAGGTGGAGTGTTGATGTTCATACCTTGTTGAGGCTGTGTGCTCGTGGGTGTGCTCCCGGCCGCCTCGAGACGAAGCAGACTCTTTGGCCACAACAGGACCCACCCATTGCAATAATCACCAAGCCGCCGCGAGGTCTCATCGTCATCCCCCACTAGTATTAGAGGAGGCAAATTGTGGCCCGGTTTGACACTGGCCACGGAAACCTTGAAGACGTTCGGGGGATCGGCCGGCTGTGGAATAATGGTTCCTTCGGCTCCATTATCGTCGCCTTCCCCACGTCCACCTTCTGGTCGCCGATGGTGTACAATATGGTGCACGGGGTTTCGTCGGCCTGCAAAGAAAAGTCTGCGACGTGAGACATCTGAAAGGCAACGAAAACGGGAGATTATACATTTATATTGAAGGGGGCCGGTGTGACAGATACCGTGAGGGCGTCGAGCTCAGCCAAAGACGAGGCACCACCGAGCACGTCCGGTGCGGGAGTCAGTGCGGGAGCCGGTGCGGGAGCAGGTGCGGAAGCCGGTGCGGGAGCGGGTGCGGGAGTCGATGCGGGAGCAGGTGCGGGAGCCGGTGCGGGAGCAGGTGCTCCCAAGAAGTTAGCAAGGGGAAAGTCCTCTGCATTTTTTTCTGGATTTTGCCTTGTCCAAGTGAAAACGCCCGTCACCAAGGAAGTAGACAAATCTGCAACCACCTATTTTGCGGCAGCTACCGCTGTTGCGACTGTCTGACATGATTTCTTCTCAACCGCAATCTCAACCTTCTGGTCGATGTTTTCTTCAGTTAACCTCCGTCTTTGCTTTCTCTCCTCCGTGGTCTCACGGTAGTACTTCTTCCACGTGGCGTTGTCTCCGACACCGTGCACGTCCATACGATGGTCGAGTATCCATCGGTTGTCGTTTCAATATGTTCAACGCCCGGTTGAATGGAGTGTCCCACTTGGGCCTCGCCAATGCCTCAGACGGCGAGTCGCTTTCTGCCGCAATCCGGTGCTGCTCTCTCTGCAAAAGGCACAAGGATCGTTTACAAATATGACTAACGTGTGCAGTCGAATTGATCAGAAACTAAAATTACCAGCAGTCTCATGAACTCTGTAATGACCGGTGTTGTCTCGGAAACCTTCTTCACTGGGTTCCAACGGTGCCGGGCCCTCAGGACGTCACGCTCCTGCGGGACGGTGAAATCCGCCAAGGGGTCTGGGATGCCCAGACTCGCGGCTTCCGCGTCCTCCATGGCCCATTTGGACCTCTTTCCGCCGTAACCACAGCTTCTGAGGTGGTGGCTCCCAATGTTCCTCTCTTGAAGCCCCTTCATGTACTTAGACTTTTTTTTCGTAGCTTCGGCCTCGCAAGCCTCCTTGAATATTTGAAACTGCTCTTCTGTGATTGTCGGATTGTCCTTTACAATCTCGTAGTAGGGTTCCTTCTTGTCGATGATCTTTGCTTTCACTCGAGTTTTCCAGGTGGCCAACGCGTCGCTAAACTTCGTCATGGCGTGTTTGTTTATCTTCTTCATTGCCGGGTCCTCGTCTGGATCTTCATAATCCTTCTCATTCCATCCCGGGAACAAGAATATCTGGTGAAACTTCTTTAGGAGGGAGCTCCTCATATTTTCTATCTTCTGTAGTTTCTCATCGTTGATGGTGGTGGTTGTCCGTACGATGCAGCCTATTTGATTGCCGTAGCACGCGCGCGCTTCATCAGGCGCCTTTGGCTCAAAATTGCCGTCGTCCACCTCCGTGACCACCAGTCTAGTAGTCCTGAGTTTGTTAGGAAGCCATTGCCTCTTTGCTTTGGGTTCTACACCGGCTCCGCTCCGCGAGGCAGCACCGGTCTCAGTCTCAGCGCCGGTCTCGATGTCGGTCTGAGTCTCAGCGCCGGTCTCAGTCTCAGCACCGGTCTGCGTGTCGGTCTCAGTCCCCGATGCCACCGGTGGGCCCAGCAACAACATCGGTTGATCGTCGGTAAGGCTAAAAAATTCGTCTGCCGCCCGGTAGACGTTGTCGCAATCACCAGAACCCTGTCCTTCATCGTTGCTAGCCATGTTTCCTATGATTAAATCTAGTCAATTAATTCTAGACCTAATAAAATGAATAATGACATAAAAAGGGCCTATTGTTTTGCAGGAATGTTGACTCCTTCCTGGTGCGGCAAATCCCGGGCACTCGATATGTCCTAGTTTGTAGCACAAGTCATGCCGAAATTCACGGAAAATTTTGGCATGACCTTTGCTAAAAAGTGGACAAATCGAGAACCTGAAATTTGCCGGAACAGAAATGAATCAACATTCCGGTAAAACATAGGCCACTCAGCATCATTCCCTGGAAACAACAAAGCCACTTGGGCACAATCGAACAACTTCAATGAAAAGATATAACATGACCACTTCAATGAAAAGATATAATCAACAATAAAATTCTAGGAAGGGATCATCTTTAAAATAAAATTTGCCTAAATTATTTTCCTTGAAAAATAGTGGTCTTTTCAAAAATCAAAAACCTTTGCAAAATGACCTCACTAAACACTTCTCTGCCTAGGACAGAACCCAAATTATGTTGATCTAGCTATTCCTCTCTCACACACAAACACACATTATTATCTCTAATCCTTCTCTGCCTAGGACAGAACCCAATTAAATTGCAAAGGAACTCCATTTCTCTAACCCTTCCGACCTAATGCTCTGAAATAAAATTTTCCTCTAACCTAGCCAACCTACTTAACCTAGCTTGTTAATCCAATGAACCTAATTAACCTACCTATTTAACCAAGTTAATTAATCTAGTTTACCTAGATAATTAACCCTAATTAAACTAGTTAACGCAGCTAGTTCTCTGTCAAAGCCCTAAATAAATTTTTGCACTAGTTAACCTAGATAATTAACCTAATTAAACTAGTTAACCTGACTAGTTCTCTGTCAAAGCCCTAACTAAATTTTTGCACTAACCTAGATAATTAACTTAATTAAACTAGTTAACCTAACTACTTCTCTGTCAAAGCCCTAACTAAATTTTTGCCCTAACCTAGATAATTAACCTAACTAAACGAGCTAACCTATGCATGAGAGAGAGGAGGGGTGGGGGCTTACAAAGGATGGCTCCGGTGGTGGCGAGGGAGGCAGGGGCATCTCCGGTGATGGCGAGGGAGGCAGTTGTGGCGAGGAAGGATCCGGTGGCGTCGACGGCGGCTCCGGTGGCGTTGACGAGGCTGCGCGGCTCCGTGGCGTTGGGGGCAGCTCCGGTAGCGTCGACAGCGCACGGCTCTGGTGGCGTCGACATCGGCAGGAGACGGCGACGAAGTGGGGCGACGGCGAATCGGGGAGACGGCGGCGGGGTGGGTTGAGGGATTTGGGGGAGAAGTGGTGGCCGGGGGGAAACGGTTTTTTGGTTAAGTCAAACTTAGCGGTAGCGCGTTTGGTAAAACGCGCTATAGCTAAGATAGCTATAGCGTTTTTTACAAAACACGATGCTGCTATAGCTATGTAATTTTCTTCCATTTTTTAATTTCCTTTTCTGTTTCTATAGCGGGGGTCTAGGACACGCGTTGCAGCTACGTTAGCTATAGCGCCTCTTACGAACACACGCTACTGCTATGCCTTCCTCCGTTTTTTCGCTTTTTCATTTATTTTGCTTTACATTTTATTTTTTCCTTTCTCCTTTTTCTATTTCTTTCATTTTCATTTACTTTTCTATTTGTTTTTCATCTTATTTTATTTCTGTTAGTAGTAGTACTCTTCTTAGGAAACGCGCTACTACTTATGCCCTAGCGGTAGCGCGCTTCTTCCAAGCCCGCTACGGCTATGCGTAGCCTATCATTCTACCAATGGAAATATTAGTAGTAGCGCTTTTGCCACTACACGCGCTACTGCTAAGGTTGTATCTGTAGCACGGTTTTTTCTCAAACGCTACTGCTATCTAGCACTAGCACCCTTTTTTGACCCGTGTTGTTGCTAAATTTCTGTGTATAAGGTTTTCCCTAGTAGTGCAAGGGGAGCCAAAGAATATTCTTGAGTATTAGCAGTTGAGTTGTCAATTCAACCACACCTGGATAACTTAGTATCTGCAGCAAAGTGTTTAGTAGCAAAAGTGGTATGATAATAATAGTAGCGGTAGCAAAAGTAAAGATAAATCTTTTTGGGTTTTTGTAGTAGTTGTAACAGTAGCAACGGAAAAGTAAATAAGCGAAGAACAATATATGAAAAGCTCGTAGGCAATGGATCAATGATGGATAATTATGCCAGATGCGATTCCTCATGTAATAGCTATAACATAGGGTGATATAGAACTAGCTCCAGTTCATCAATGTAATGTAGGCATGTATTCCATAAATAGTCATACGTGCTTATGGAAAAGAACTTGCATGACATCTTTTGTCCTACCCTCCCGTGTTCAGCGGGGTCCTTACGGAAACTAAGGGATATTAAGGCCTCCTTTTAACAGAGGACCGGAACAAAGCATTAGTACAAAGTGAATACATGAACTCCTCAAACTACAGTCATCACCGAGAAGTATCCCGATTATTGTCACTTCGGGGTTGTCGGATCATAACACATAATAGGTGACTATATACTTGCAAGATAGGATCAAGAACACACATATATTCATGAAAACATAATTGGTTCAGATCTAAAATCATGGCACTCGGGCCCTAGTGGCAAGCACTAAGCATAGCAAAGTCATAGCAACATCAATCTCAAAACCCTAAAAAACTAACTTGATTACATGGTAAATCTCATCCAACCCATCACCGTCCAGCAAGCCTACGATGGAATTACTCACGCACGGCGGTGAGCATCATGAAATTGGTGATGGAGGATGGTTGATGATGACGACGGCGACAAATCCCCCTCTCCGGAGCCCCGAACGGACTCCAGATCAGCCCTCCCGAGAGAGATTAGGGCTTGGCGGCGGCTCCGTGTCGTGAAACGCGATGAAACTTTCTCTCCGATTTTTTTCTCCCCGAGACGGTATATATGGAGTTGGAGTTGAGGTCGGAAGGTGTCCAAGGGCCCACGAGATAGGAGGGCGCAACCTAGGGGGGTGCGCCCCTGTCTCGTGGACAGCCCGTGGGCCCCCTGGCCTTCATTCTTTCGCCAAAAATTCTTATTAATTCTGAAAAGTGCCTTCGTGGATTTCCAGGACATTCTGAGAACTTTTCTTTTCTACACATAAAACAACATCATGGCAGTTCTGCTGAAAATAGCGTCAGTCCGAGTTAGTTTCATTCAAATCATGCAAGTTAGAGTCCAAAACAAGGGCAAAAGTGTTTGGAAAAGTAGATACGTTGGGGACATATCAACTCCCCCAGGCTTAAACCTTTGCTTGTCCTCAAGCAATTCAGTTGATAAACTGGAAGTGATAAAGAAAAACTTTTACAAACTCTGTTTGCTCTTGTTGTTGTAACATGAAAAGCCAGCATTCAAGTTTCAGCAAATATTATGAACTAACCATACTAACAATAACACATAGGTCTCACAATTACTCATATCAATAACATACCCCCAAAAGAAAAAAAATAAAATAAAACTATTTACATGGGAAAGCTCCCAACAAGTAAAAGAAGAACGAGAAATCTTTTTGGGTTTTTCATTTTAATTTCTGCTACAAGTAAGGAAATTAAACTAACTAATTTTTTGGGTTTTTCTTAAGGTTTATCAAACACATAAGAAGAAAGCTAGAAAAAGAAATTTAAACTAACATGGATAATACAATGAAAGAGTGTGAGCACCGACGACTAGTGTGTGAACATGGATGTAAAGTCGGTGAGAAATACGTACTCCCCCAAGCTTAGGCTTTTGGCCTAAGTTGGTCTAATACCAAGGACCGCCGCTACTCTCGCCGGTGTAGTGGGAGGTGTAATCAGGATACCACTGGCTGGTCATCTCCAGATCCCACTGGACAGATGATGCACGATAAGGGTCCAATTAAGGTTCCGGCTCAGGTTCAGGTTCCGGGGTAAAAGCTTGGGCTAGATGATTGTTCACGGCCTCCGGCGTGACAAGACGACTTTCTGCAAGCAAATCAAACAACAGAGGTGCAGGCAAAATAATATACTCAAAGTGTTTCTTATTGAATCTAAGTCTATAAAAGAGCATCTTCTCTTCATTGTCAACAATAAACTTGTGTGCTACCATGCTTTTGTAATCTAAAATCCGAGGAGGTAATTTTGTCTCCTCCTCCTCAAGGTGCCTAATGGGTATCTGAAAATGTTCAGCAAGACGTGCAGCATAGATACCTCCAAATATGGGGCCTTTTGTACGATTCAGGGCTTGCCGTTTAGCAACGACGGCACACATACTAAAAGTATTGTCTCCCAGCAAAACATGTTGAAGAATAATAATATCTGGAACGCTCAAGTTTCCACTATTTCCATGACCAATCAAGCATCTACTAGCAAATATGGCAAAGTAGCGTAAAACGGGAAAGTGTATGCTAGAGACTTTTGCCTCAGAGCCCTTCTTTGGCTCTTCTACAGCAATAGTTTTAACGAAACCATCCACATCTTCACGATGGGGTTCCTCTAATTCTCCCTCATAAGGTATCCTACATACCGCGCAAAAATCACGTAAAGACATTTCTCTGAATTCATCATATAAATGAAATGATACTGCAGGCGGTGACTTCTTAGGATAATAATAAAAGTTTTGCACGAAAGTATTGGTAAGTAAGAGATACTGATCGATTCGGTCATTCATGAAACCGGTGAGGCCTGCAGTCCCGATTAAAGCATAAAAGTCTTCATGAATTCCGGCTTCTTTCAAGAAATCCTCACACGGCCATTCACATGACCGTACTTCCGCTATGCGAGGAAGATTATACTTGGGGTTTTCCTTCTCTTTGTCTTGTTTTTCCTTAGAACTTTGGCTAGAAGAGCCTTTAAAGAGCCTCTTTAACATTTTCTGAAAATTTCTGAAATTTTAGTAATTTCAAAATAAAAGTGAATAAAACTAAACAAGATTGATAGCAACTACTCCTACAAGTGCCTAGAGCCTATATCATGCATTGGAATTGCTTGGTACCTCAAAAATTTAACATGCAAGCTCAAGAACATGGTCACCTATGCGGCAAAAATTTGCAATGAATAAAGCACTAGAACAAAAATTATTTGGACCAATGGAGGAGTCACATACCAAGCAACAATCTCCCAAAGCAGTTTTGCGAATGGAGCTTTGAGCTAAGAGATTGAAAATCGCAGCAAAACGAGCTAGAACTCGGGCTTGAGCTGGATGGGGATTTTTTTGGGTAGAAGATGAAGTGTGTGGGTGCCGGCATAAGTGGAGGGGACCCACCTGGGGACCACGAGATAGGGGGGCGCGCCCTCCTCTCTCGTGGCCTGGTGCTTGCCCCTCTTGCAGTGTTTTCAGTGCCTAAAATCCTCAAATATTCCAGAAAAAATCATACTAAATTTGCAGGGCATTTGGAGCACTTTTACTTTCGGACTATTTTTTAATGCTCGGATAATTCAGAAAACAGACAGATAATACTATTTTTGCTTTATTTAATCTAAATAACAGAAAGTAAAAAGAGGGTACACAAGGTTGTGCCTTCTAGTTTCATCCATCTCGTGATCATCAAAATGAACCCACTAACAAGGTTGATCAAGTCTTGTTAACAAACTCATTCTGAATAACATGGAACCGGAGAAATTTGGAATGACACTAAGTTACCTCAACAGGGATATGAAAATCCCCAACAATAAGAATATCATACCTTTTCTTGACAGTAGGGAGAGGAAATTCAAAACCTCCAAAAATGATAGTTGGAACTTTTTCAATAGAATTGATGCTATGAACTTGAGATTGTTTCCTCGGAAAGTGTACCGTATGCTCATTACCATTAACATGAAAAGTGACATTGCCTTTGTTGCAATCAATAACAGCCCCTGCAGTATTAAGAATAGGTCTACCAAGGATAATAGACATACTATCGTCCTCAGGAATATCAAGAATAACAAAGTCCGTTAAGATGGTGACATTTGCAGCCACAACAGGCACATCCTCACAAATACCGACAGGTATAGCAGTTGATTTATCGGCCATTTGCAAAGATATTTCAGTAGGTGTCAACTTATTCAATTCAAGTCTACGGTATAAAGAGAGAGGCATAACACTAACACCGGCTCCAAGATCACATAAAGCAGTTCTAACATAATTTCTTTTAATAGAGCATGGTATAGTTGGAACACCCGGATCTCCAAGTTTCTTTGGTATTTCACCCTTAAAAGTGTAATTAGCAAGCATGGTGGAAATTTCAGCTTCCGGTATCTTTTTTTATTTGTGATGATATCCTTCATATACTTAGCATAAGGATTTACTTTAAGCATATCAGTTAAGCGCATACGTAAGAAAATAGGTCTAATCATTTCAGCAAAGCGCTCAAAATCCTCATCATCCTTTGACTTGGATGGTTTAGAAGGAAAGGGCATGGGTTTCTGAACCCATGGTTCTCTTTCTTTACCGTGCTTCCTAGCAACAAAATCTCTCTTATCATAACATTGATTCTTTGATTGTGGGTTATCAAGACCAACAGCAGGTTCGATCTCTACATCATTGTTTTTGCTAGGTTGAGCATCAACATGAACATTATCATTAACATTATCACTAGGTTCATGTTCATCACCTGATTGTGTTTCAGCATCAGAAATAGAAATATCATTGGGATTCTCAGGTGTGTCTATAGTAGGTTCACTAGAAGCATGCAAAGTTCTATCATTTTTCTTCTTCTTTTTAGAAGAACTAGGTGCCTCTAAATTATTTCTCTGAGAATCTTGCTCGATTCTCTTAGGGTGGCCTTCAGGATACAAAGGTTCCTGAGTCATTCTACCAGTTCTAGTAGCCACTCTAACAGCAAAGTCATTTTTATTATTTAATTCAGCAAGCAAATCATTTTGAGCTTTGAGTACTTGGTCAGCTTGACTAGCAACCATAGAAGCATATTTGCTAACACGGTGAAGTTCATCTTTAACTCTAGCCAGATTATCACCTACGCGTCCTATCTCGAAAACATTATTCTTTAACTCTCTACCAACATAAGCATTAAAACTTTCTTGTCTAGCCATAAAGTCATCAAATTCATCTAAGCATGGGCTATGCAATTTAGTAGAAGGTACTTCAACTTTATCATATCTATGGAGAGAATTTACCTTTACTACCTGTGTCAGGTTATCAAGACAATGTGGTTCTTCAGGCAGTAAATTAAGACCATGTATTTCTTCAATAGGAGGTAAATTCTTAACATCTTCAGCTTTAATACCTTTTTCTTTCATTGATTTCTTTGCCTCTTGCATATCTTCAGGACTGAGAAATAAAACACCTCTCTTCTTCGGAGTGGGTTTATGAATAGGCTCATGAGTTGGCTCAATTGGTTCAGGAACTGGCTCAGGAAGAGTCCAATTATTTTCATTAGTCAACATATTATTCAATAGTTTTTCAGCTTCGTCGACTGTTCTTTCCCTGAAAACACAACCAGCACAACTATCCAAGTAGTCCTTGGAAGCATCGGTTAGTCCATTATAAAAGATATCAAGTATTTCATTTTTCTTAAGAGGATGATCAGGCAAAGCATTAAGTAACTAGAGAAGCCTACCCCAAGCTTGTGGGAGACTCTCTTCTTTGATTTGCACAAAATTATATATTTCCCGCAAGGTAGCTTGTTTCTTATGAGCAGGGAAATATTTAGCAGAGAAGTAATAAATCATATCCTGGGGACTACGCACACAACCAGGAGCAAGAGAATTATACCAAGTCTTAGCATCACCCTTTAATGAGAACAGGAATATCTTAAGGATATATAAATAGCGAGACTTCTCATCATTAGTAAATAGGGTGGCTATATCATTAAACTTGGTAAGATGTGCCACAACAGTTTCAGATTCAAGGCCATAAAAAGGATCGGATTCAACTAAAGTAATAATATCAGGATCAACAGAGAATTCATAATCCTTATAAGTAACATAGATAGGTGAAGTAGCAAAAGCAGGATTGGGTTTAATTCTAGCATTAAGAGGCTGTTGCTTGCATTTAGCTAATAATTTCTTAAGATCATTTCTATCATTGCAAGCAAGAATTTCCATAGCAGTTGTTTCATGCATAACATAACCCTTAGGAACAACAGGTAAAACATAATCATTGGGGGGACCTTCATCATCACTATCATCAATAATAGGTTCTTCAATATTTTCATTCCCCCTAAATCTAGCAAGTTTTTCATCTAGAAATTCACCTAGTGGCACAGTAGTATCACGCACAGAAGTAGTTTCATCATTCATAGCAGAAGTGGCATCATCAATAACATGCGACATATCAGAATTCATAGCAGTAGCAGGTTTAGGTGTCGCAAGCTTACTTATAATGGAAGGAGAATCTAGTGCAGAGCTAGATGGCAGGTCCTTACCTCCCCTCGTAGTTGAGGGCAAAATAGTAGTTCGATCGTCTTTCAAGTTCTTCATAGTGATCAACAGATATAAATCCCAAGTGACTCAGAGAATAGAGCTATGCTCCCCGGCAACGGCGCCAAAAATTAGTCTTGATAACCCACAAGTATAGGGGATCGCAACAGCTTTCGAGGGTAGAGTATTCAACCTAAATTTATTGATTCGACACAAGGGGAGCCAAAGAATATTCTTGAGTATTAGCAGTTGAGTTGTCAATTCAACCACACCTGGATAACTTAGTATCTGCAGCAAAGTGTTTAGTAGCAAACGTGGTATGATAATACTAGTAGCGGTAGCAAAAGTAAAGATAAATGTTTTTAGGTTTTTGTAGTAGTTGTAATGGTAGCCATGGAAAAGTAAATAAGAGAAGAACAATATATGAAAAGCTCGTAGGCAATGGATCAATGATGGATAATTATGCCGGATGCGATTCCTCATGTAATAGCTATAACATAGGGTGATATAGAACTAGCTCCAGTTCATCAATGTAATGTAGGCATGTATTCCGTAAATAGTCATACGTGCTTATGGAAAAGAACTTGCATGACATCTTTTGTCCTATCCTCCCGTGTTCAGCGGGGTCCTTACGGAAACTAAGGAATATTAAGGCCTCCTTTTAATAGAGGACCGGAACAAAGCATTAGCACAAAGTGAATACATGAACTCCTCAAACTACGGTCATCACCGAGAAGTATCCCTATTATTGTCACTTCGGGGTTGTCGGATCATAACACATAATATGTGACTATAGAATTGCAAGATAGGATCAAGAACACACATATATTCATGAAAACATAATAGGTTCAGATCTGAAATCATGGCACTCGGGCCCCAGTGACAAGCATTAAGCATAGCAAAGTCATAGCAACATCAATCTCAAAACCCTAACAAAACTAACTTGATTACATGGTAAATCTCATCCAACCCATCACCGTCCAGCAAGCCTACGATGGAATTACTCACGCACGGCGGTGAGCATCATGAAATTGGTGATGGAGGATGGTTGATGATGACGACGGCGATGAATCCCCCTCTCCGGAGCCCCGAACGGACTCCAGATCAGCCCTCCCGAGAGAGATTAGGGCTTGGCAGCAGCTCCGTGTCGTGAAACGCGATGAAACTTTCTCTCCGATATTTTTCTCCCCGAGACGGTATATATGGAGTTGGAGTTGAGGTCGGGAGGTGTCCAGGGGGCCTACGAGATAGGAGGGCGCGCCCTAGGGGGGCACGCCCCCTGTCTCGTGGACAGCCCGTGGCCCCCCAGGCCTTCATTCTTTCGCCAAAAATTCTTATTAATTTTGAAAAGTGCCTCCGTGGATTTCCAAGACATTCCGAGAACTTTTCTTTTCTACACATAAAACAACATCATGGCAGTTCTGCTGAAAATAGCATCAGTCCGGGTTAGTTTCATTCGAATCATGCAAGTTAGAGTCCAAAACAAGGGCAAAAGTGTTCTGAAAAGTAGATACGTTGGAGACGTATCAGTAGGGTGAAATTTTCCTTAAGCGATGTCCAAAGATCTTCTTTCTGCATATCGGAGACATAAGACACCTCAGGGTCTTCATTCTTAGGCTTTAACCATTGCTGGATACTGATCGGGATCTTGTCCCTAACAAGAACCCTGCACTGAGCACGAAATGCATCCCTTGTCCGGATGGGTTCAATCGGCTTGCCATCGCGCGCGATTGCTGTGATCTCAAACCTTTCATCCGAGCGCACCTTTTTCTCCAGGCCTCATTTCTTTACCGAAGTTGTGCTCGATCCGGAGGGCTAGAGAAAAGAAGAAAGACGAGAGTTAATTAATATGTGTACATACAAAAACAATGAATGCATCAATTAGCTAGCTAGTCAGCACGGGCTTAACTAAATATACCTGGCCGGACTTGGTTCGGTCACCGGAGCCGTCATCACGATCTACTTCTTGTACCGGCATTGGGTCACCGGAGCCATCATAATCATAACATTCTTCTTCACTACCCAGTCCTTCCAGACATCGGTGTCGTTGAGAAACGATGCAATGACATCACTTCCTTTTGCGATTATGTCCCCCAACATCTCTTCTGTTGCTTCGTCTCGGGGGTGCTCCATAGTTTCTGCAAATATTTACAACATGGCAATTATTATTCAAACATGACAGATGGATATATTAGTGGCAAACGTAGAACTAGCTAGCGAATATAATCACAATAAGGAATCATATTAGTGGCCTTGACACTGCTTCTCTAGGGTTTGGGGTGGCCTCGGCAACGCTTCAAGGGTTTGGGGTGGCCTTGACAATGCTTCAAGGGTTTGGGGTGGCCTCGACGATAACGCTCTTTTAACTTGGTAAATTTGGGTGGCCTCGAAAGAGTTTGTCGGGTAGGGGCGCGGCGGGAGGGGGTAGGAGACCAACATCGTTTTTTTCTAGGGTTTGGTGTCCTAGAGAGTTTTGGTCGAGCGATAGGGCCGGGGCGGTGCTCCCTGGTATAAGTTATCACGATCAAGAGGGGGTATATATATCGACCACCCCTCATGTCGAAGTTATCTAGGAGGGGGTTATATCGACAACAACGACATACATACATGGGAAAATAATGTTATCGGGGAGGGGGTATATTGATCCTCCCCTCGTGTTGAAGTTATCAGGAGGGGGTATATCAACAACGACATACCCGATAAAAAATAAGAAGACAAAAGAATAAATGAAAAGAGGAGAAGAAGAAAGGAATAGAAGAGAAGCAATCGAAGAAAAAAAAGAAGATTTTTTTTCTATTTTTTTCTTCTTCTCCTTTATTCCTTTCTTCTTCTCCTCTTCTTTTTCTTCTTTTTTCCTCTTCTTATCTATTTCTCCTCTTATTCCTCTCCTCTTCTTCTTTCTTCCTCTTCTTATTTTCTTTTTTCCTATCCTTCTTTTTCTTCTTCTTCCTTCTTAATATCACTTAGCAACTTTTGCAACGATAGGGGGGTGCTCCTGTGGTCTAAAATCGGTCTATGCATGATAGAAAATTCTGAAAAAATTACATCTATGATCCCTCGACGTCCCCGCCTCTCTCATGAACAAAAAAAATCTATGAATAAAAAAACAGCATGTTCTATGAACAAAAAAATATCATATTTCATCCACATCCATGCATACATCATATATGTGATCATCTATGAAAAAAAACATATACATGAAAAAAAACAATTATGATAACAAGCATATATATCATCATATATATGAAAAAACAAGCATATACATGAAAAAAAACAAGCATATATATGAAAATAAATGCTATGGAGGGCGTCGGCCGGACCAAGGTGAGAGGAGCGCGGGGTCGGCGGTGAGGACGCTGACGGGGCAGTGGGTGCGCGCTCGGGGTAGGGGGCGACGGCGACCGCACCTGTTTATAAGTGAAAGTCTGCCCTCCCATTTGAACTCCTCACTATTGCAGGCCTACTGGCCTAAACTTGTGTCTCTGCATGTGGGCCTGCTGGGCCATTTGCGGGCCTGAATCCTGGCCCAATAGGGTTTCTAGTCGTATTCAGGCCGTGGTGGCCCAATAGGTGGCAATTTTTTTATTTTTTCCCAGTTTTTTTGTTTACTTTTTTTCTTTATTTATTTTGTTTTGTTTTGTTTATAATTACTTATTTATTTTATTTTATGATAATTCTTTTTTCTATTAAAGTTTCTAACAAAAAAGTTCTTTATGAAAATTCTTTTTGCTTTTACTGATTTTGAACAGAAAATACTTTGATAATTTTAGTTTCATAAATTCATTTATGTGATTAAAGTTTATTGTATTGTATTTTATTTTATTTTATGAAAATTCTGCTTATATATTTTATTATAGTTTATATTATTTTGTTCCAAATTACTTATTTATTTTATTTTATGATAATTATTTTTGCTATTATAGTTTTTCTGTGTTCAAAATGCACCATTCAGAGCCACATCATCAATTTACAACCATTTCTGACTTCATTTGTTATTTTTAATGCATTTATTGATTATTTTGAGCTATAAGACCATGAAATTAAAAAGCATTTGAAATGAACTCTGAAAAGGTTTCAAGTTGGCATGGTATCATCATTTCACCCACATAGCATGTGCGAGAAAGTAGAGAGGGTTACGGCAAAAACTGGATGCACTTTGTGTACAAAACGGACAATCTCTTTCGAAGTACCAGGGTTTCATACGGAAACTCGTCT